>NC_090409.1:41205021-41285021 GCF_036365525.1 Heterodontus francisci
TAGAGGTCGCAGGTTTGGGCGGCGCTGTCAAAGGAGCCTTGGTGAGTTGCTGCAGTGCATCTTGTAGATGGTACACACTGCTGACACTGTGCGTTGGTGGCGGAGGGAGGGAATGTTTGTGGATGGGGTGCCAATCAAGCGGGCTGCTTTGTCCTGGATGGTGTCGGGCGACCTGCGCGCCAAGGGCGAGCCCGCCTGGGCTGTGGAAGGAGTTTGGATGGGTGGGTGGAGTTCACGAGAGGAGAATGTCCAGGGTCTGTGGGGAGGAATGAGATGGATGGGCAGAGTGGCCGCTGTGCATTCGGTACTCGGTGGTGTTCATCTGGGGTGATCTTTGCTCCTGATTCTGACCCGGTTAATCTTCTGTTCAACTTTCAGAAACATCTGTGAATTCAAATGAGGAACTCGGCAATGGTAAACAAATCTAAACTTAGCTTCTTATCTCTCCCTGATCTTAGATAACCTTTGCCCAGTCATCGTGCTGTCTTGGTACCTCTGTCTAGCTCTCTCTCTCTCTCTCTCTCTCTCTCTCTCTCTCTCTCTCTCTCTCTCTCTCTCTCTCTCTCTCTCTCTCTCTATCTCTCTCTCTATCTCTCTCTTTCACGCTCTTTCCTTCCTCTCTCCCTCTCTCTGTCCCTCTTTCACACTCTATCTTACTTCCTCCTGAATGACCCTCCCTGCCAGTTGTCCCAGAGTCGGGTACAGGACTGCCTCCGCCAGCTCGAACCCCCGGCTCCACCTCGGGATTCGGACCCCAACTCGACCAATGAGGCATTAAACCCGGGCGCCCTGGACAGTATTTATCCCTCAACTGACATCACTTTTAAAAAAAAAAACCAGGTGATTATCATCACATTGCTGTTTGTGGGATCTTGCTGTGCGCAAATTGGCTGCCGCGTTTCCCACATTACAAACAGTGGCCGCACTTCCGGAAAAAGAAGGGTACGTCATTGTGAGGAGCTTTGGGATGTCCTGGGCCGGGGAAATGGGGCGTTGGTGTATTTGAGATGATGTGGTCTTTGCCGTGTCTGTCGCGGGTGACGCTCCCTCGAACTCACTCTGTTTCTCGTTGACTCATTAGACAAACATCGCCAGCGTTTGCTGGTTGTCGCGGGTGTTCTCCTCCCCGTCGTAGTCATACTGCTGATAGCAGGTAGGTGTTTAACCCACTCGACTGGGCGGGGGGCTGGGGAAGGAAGGTGGAGGAGGGAGGGATTGTCACAAAGAAGAGAATCGGGGGGAGGGTCACAGCGCAGGAGGAGGCCGTTCGGCCCGTCAGCTCCGTGCCGGCTCTCTGTCAGAGCAACTCAGCTCGTCCCACTTCCCCCCCCCCCCCCCCCCCCCCGGCCTTTTCCCCCCTAGCCCCCGCACAACTTTACTCTTCACATCATTATCCAATTGCCTTTTGAAAGCCACCATTGAATGTGCCTCCACCACACTCTCAGGCAGCGCATTCCACATCCCAAACACTCGCTAACCAAAAAGGTTTCCCCCCCACAACCCCTCCCGCCACAAGCCGCCATTGCTTCTTTCATCAATTGCCTTAAATCGGTGTCCTCTGACTCTCCATCCTTCCGCCAACGGGAACTGTAAGTTTAAAGGACTAAAAATCGAACACAGTGAAACATCATCATCAATATAGGAGTCTGTCAAAATATCCCTCGGTTAGACCACACTTGGAGCACTGTGCACAGTTCCGATCTCCATATACCTTGGTCAGACCACACTCGGAGCACTGTGCACCGTTCCGATCTCCATATACCTCGGTTAGACCACACTTGGAGCACTGTGCACAGTTCCGATCTCCATATCCCTTGGTTAGACCACACTCTGAGCACTGTGTACAGTTCCGGTCTCCGTATCCCTCGGTTAGACCACACTCGGAGCACTGTGCACAGTTCCGATCTCCATATACCTCGGTTAGACCACACTCGGAGCACTGTGCACAGTTCCGATCTCCATATACCTCGGTTAGACCACACTCGGAGCACTGTGCACAGTTCCGATCTCCATATACCTCGGTTAGACCACACTCGGAGCACTGTGCACAGTTCCAGTCTCCATATACCTCGGTTAGACCACACTTGGAGCACTGTGCACAGTTCCAGTCTCCATATCCCTCGGTCAGACCACACTCTGAGCACTGTGCACAGTTCCGGTCTCCATATCCCTCGGTTAGACCACACTCGGAGCACTGTGCACAGTTCCGGTCTCCATATCCCTCGGTTAGACCACACTCGGAGCACTGTGCACAGTTCCGGTCTCCATATACCTCGGTCAGACCACACTCGGAGCACTGTGCACAGTTCCAGTCTCCATATACCTCGGTTAGACCACGCTTGGAGCACTGTGCACAGTTCCAGTCTCCATATACCTTGGTTAGACCACACTCGGAGCACTGTGCACAGTTCCAGTCTCCATATACCTTGGTTAGACCACACTTGGAGCACTGTGCACAGTTCCGATCTCCATATACCTTGGTTAGACCACACTCGGAGCACTGTGCACAGTTCCAGTCTCCATATACCTTGGTTAGACCACACTCGGAGCACTGTGCACAGTTCCGGTCTCCATATACCTTGGTTAGACCACACTCGGAGCACTGTGCACAGTTCCAGTCTCCATATACCTTGGTTAGACCACACTCGGAGCACTGTGCACAGTTCCGGTCTCCATATACCTTGGTTAGACCACACTCGGAGCACTGTGCACAGTTCCGGTCTCCATATACCTTGGTTAGACCACACTCGGAGCACTGTGCACAGTTCCGGTCTCCATATACCTTGGTTAGACCACACTGGGAGAACTGTGCACAGTTCCAGTCTCCATATACCTTGGTTAGACCACACTCGGAGCACTGTGCACAGTTCCGGTCTCCATATACCTTGGTTAGACCACACTCGGAGCACTGTGCACAGTTCCGGTCTCCATATACCTTGGTTAGACCACACTCGGAACGCTGTGCACAGTTCCAGTCTCCATATACCTTGGTTAGACCACACTCGGAGCACTGTGCACAGTTCCGGTCTCCATATACCTTGGTTAGACCACACTGGGAGAACTGTGCACAGTTCCAGTCTCCATATACCTTGGTTAGACCACACTCGGAGCACTGTGCACAGTTCCGGTCTCCATATACCTTGGTTAGACCACACTCGGAACGCTGTGCACAGTTCCAGTCTCCATATCCCTTGGTTAGACCACACTCGGAGCACTGTGCACAGTTCCAGTCTCCATATCCCTTGGTTAGACCACACTCGGAGCACTGTGCACAGTTCCGGTCTCCATATACCTTGGTTAGACCACACTGGGAGAACTGTGCACAGTTCCAGTCTCCATATACCTTGGTTAGACCACACTCGGAGCACTGTGCCCAGTTCCGGTCTCCATATACCTTGGTTAGACCACACTCGGAGCACTGTGCACAGTTCCGGTCTCCATATACCTCGGTTAGACCACACTTGGAGCACTGTGTACAGTTCCAGTCTCCATATACCTTGGTTAGACCACACTTGGAGCACTGTGTACAGTTCCAGTCTCCATATACCTCGGTTAGACCACACTTGGAGCACTGTGTACAGTTCCGGTCTCCGTATCCCTCGGTTAGACCACACTCGGAGCACTGTGCACAGTTCCAGTCTTCCTATATGTTGGTTAGACCACACTTGGAGCACTGTGTACAGTTCCGGTCTCCATATACCTCGGTTAGACCACACTGGGAGCACTGTGCACAGTTCCGGTCTCCATATCCCTCGGTTAGACCACACTCGGAGCACTGTGCACAGTTCCAGTCTCCATATCCCTCGGTTAGACCACACTCGGAGCACTGTGCACAGTTCCGGTCTCCGTATCCCTCGGTTAGACCACACTGGGAGCACTGTGCACAGTTCCAGTCTCCATATACCTCGGTTAGACCACACTCGGAGCACTGTGCACCGTTCCGATCTCCATATACCTCGGTTAGACCACACTCGGAGCACTGTGCACAGTTCCGATCTCCATATACCTCGGTTAGACCACACTTGGAGCACTGTGCACAGTTCCGATCTCCATATACCTTGGTTAGACCACACTGGGAGCACTGTACACAGTTCCGGTCTTCCTATATGTTGGTTAGTGAGAAGAATGGGGAGGATGGTATGCCTGTTGGACATGGGGTTTTTGAAGCTTCGGTTAATGAGAGCGGAGGTTTCAGAGTAGACCTGAGCATTGAGTGATAAGTGAAGAGAGGGAGGCAGCAGTGTGACGGGGAGAGAGAGAGAGAGAGATGGACTGGGGACTAAAGCTGAGAAAGAAGTTCACCGAGAGCCAGTAGGTCTCTTGCACATTAATGACAGTCATTTCTCTTGACAGTTGTTCTGTTGATGAAGAAATTCAAAGTCGTGAACCAAAAAGGGTAAATGAAATCTGTTAAAGGGGTTGTGGGTATGAGCACGCGCGTCTGTCTGGTGTGTATGTGTGTCTCTCTGTGTATCCGCCCACCTCTCACCAGTGTTCCTGGTCGACATCCCTCACCACCGAAGCAGATTATCTGTCTGTGGGATCTTGCTGTGTGTCACGTTTGCAAAGTTTGCTGATATGACAAGAGTAGTAATTTGTGCGCAGTGTTTCCTGCACCCAGTGGTTTTAACAAGATAAGATGAGATATGAATCAAAGAATCAGACAGCACAGGAGCAGTCCATTCGGCCCATCGTCCCTGTGCTAGCTCTTTGAAAGATCGATCCAATTAGTCCCCACTCTCCCCCCTGCTCTTTCCCCCGTCCTCCTGCAGATTTTTCCCCTTCCAGTATTTCCCCAATTCCCCCCCTTTTGAAAGTTACTATTGAATCTGCTTCCACCGCCCTTTCAGGCAACGCGTTCCAGATCACAACAACTCACTGCGTCAAAAACATTCTCCTCCTCTCCCCCCCCCTCTGGTTCTTTTACCCATTATCCTCAATCTGTGTCTCTCCGGTTACCGACCCTCCCGCCACTGGGAACAGTTTCTCCTCATTTACTCCCATCGAAACCCCCTCATGATTTTGAACGCCTCTATTAAATCTCCCCCTTAACCTTCTCTGCTCTAAGGAGAACAATCCCAGCTTCTCCCGGTCTCTCCACGTCAACTGAAGTCCCTCATCCCCGGGCCCATTCCAGTACATCTCCCTCCGCACCCTCTCCAAGGACTCGACACCCGTCCTGAAGTGGGTGGCGACTGGAATCGGACGCGTTTCTCCAGCTGGGGACTGCCTGGTGATTTATTAAGTGTTTAGTGTAACGTCCTTGCTTTTGTACTGTGTGTTCGGAAGGTGTTCATTTTAATTAACTCATTGTGCACTTCCTTCTGTCATCCCAGGACTTACACCCCGACTGCTGTTTCTCCGGAGTGAACGTTCGGGCATCGTCGTCAGTTCGAAGGCCTCACTTGGATATTGTTTCGTCTTGCGTTTGTTAATGTGTTTAGACAAAAATGTTTGAGTCAGAGAAATTCGAGGCAGCGTCAGATTTGTTCACGTCCATCATTTCAGCTGCTCAGCACGTTGGTGTGTGGCTGCACTGTCATATATTTATAGCTTGTCACTTGTCCAGTTGCGCAGCAGCTGCCCCTGTCCCGCCTGCACTGGTGTTCAGCAGCAGACACTAGGAAAATCCCAGGCTCCAATTGAGGCCTACTGAGAGATAGCTGATCTGAACTGGGAAACCAAACCCCCAGTGAGACTCAGTGTGTGTGGAGCCCGTACCCCAGTGAGAGTCAGTGTGTGTGGAACCCGTACCCCAGTGAGAGTCAGTGTGTGTGGAACCCGTACCCCAGTGAGAGTCAGTGTGTGTGGGACCCGTACCCCAGTGAGAGTCAGTGTGTGTGGAGCCCGTACCCCAGTGAGAGTCAGTGTGTGTGGGACCCGTACCCCAGTGAGAGTCAGTGTGTGTGGAACCCGTACCCCAGTGAGAGTCAGTGTGTGTGGGACCCGTACCTTAGTGAGAGTCAGTGTGTGTGGAACCCGTACCCCAGTGAGAGTCAGTGTGTGTGGGACCCATATCCCAGTGAGAGTCAGTGTGTGTGGGACCCATATCCCAGTGAGAGTCAGTGTTTGGTACGTGTGTGATCTGCTGTTATTTCGATGCTGTTCTTGCCAAGGCCACAGGAAGGGGTACAATTTATCCTTCGTGATTCGGGCCCTTTAACTCGATAACCTGGTTTAGTGATCACTGGAACATATAGATGGGGGTTTTGCTGTGTCTGCTCATGTGTTTTGTGATTTGATATAAGGAACACTTTTATATTTAAGCATGGTTGTTTCATTGATGAAGCCAGCTTGGAGAGTCTGAGACAATTCTCCCTGTCCTGGGGTCTTGTCACTCCATTTCCTGGTGTTATTTACAATAAATACATGTTTTTTTTACAGTCAGAATCAGTGTGTGTCAGTCTGTTCAGCCGACCTCACTCTATCCCCTTCTCCTCTGCCCTCTTGCTCTCTTTCACTGTCTTCCTCGTCCCTCATTCTGTCTTTCCATCCACAACCCCTTTCATTCTCTCTGACACCCCCCTCTCTCCATCTCTCTGACCCCCCCCTCTCTCCTTCTCTCTGACCCCCCCCCTCTCTCCTTCTCTCTGACCCCCCCCTCTCTCCTTCTCTCTGACCCCCCCCCCTCTCTCCTTCTCTCTGACCCCCCCCCCCTCTCTCCTTCTCTCTGACACCCCCCTCTCTCCTTCTCTCTGACCCCCCCCCTCTCTCCTTCTCTCTGACCCCCCCCCTCTCTCCTTCTCTCTGACCCCCCCCCTCTCTCCTTCTCTCTGACCCCCCCCTCTCTCCTTCTCTCTGACCCCCCCCCTCTCTCCTTCTCTCTGACCCCCCCCTCTCTCCTTCTCTCTGACCCCCCCCTCTCTCCTCCTCTCTGCCCCTCCCTCTCCTCCTCTCTGCCCCTCCCTCTCCTCCTCTCTGCCCCCCCCCCGTCTCCTTCTCTCTGCCCCCCCCTCTCCTCTCTCCCACCTCTCTCTCCTCTCTTCCCAAGTGCGGCGCTCCCTCAGTACCGACCCTCCGACAGTGCGGCGCTCCCTCAGTACCGACCCTCCGACAGTGCGGCGCTCCCTCAGTACCGACCCTCCGACAGTGCGGCGCTCCCTCAGTACCGACCCCTCCGCCAGTGCGGCGCTGCCTCAGTACCGACCCTCCGACAGTGCGGCACTCCCTCAGTGCTGATCTCGTTAATCTCTAGTTGGGATGGGATTGGGAGATTTCAGGAAGCAGTTTGGATCAGGGTGCAGGAGGAGCCCCTTCAACTCGCTTAACCTGGTGAACATTCCCGGCTGCCCACTGCAAACCCATTCCCCAAATAATCCACCCAGGACCAGTGAGGGGCTGCTCAGCCACTACACATACCGGAGCCCCTTAGAGGCGGAGGAGGGGAGAAAGAGAGACAGAGCGAGGGATAGATAGAAACGAGGGAGAGTGTGTGTGTGAGGGACAGCCACTGAGCGAAGAAAGGAGAGCGAGAGAGTGTGATGGGCAGAGATAGTGAGGAATCGAGGGAGAGACCGAATGTGTGAGGGACAGGCAAACTGAGGGATCAAGGTGGGGAGAGCGACTGAGGGAGAAGCAGAGAAAGAGACTGAGACACCAAGTGAGAGGCAGACAATGACAGACAGAGCGAGGGAGAGACAGTGAGCGACTGAGGTGGAGAGAGTGAGGGAGAGACAGTGAGAGCGAGACTGGGGGCCAGAGGGAGTGACAGGCAGAGAGAGAGAGAGGGAAAATAGGGGATGGAGGGATGGAGAGAGATGATCACAGTTAAAATCCTGACCATGTTGAGTCAACTTGTTTATTGAGTTTTTCTCGAGTGTCACTCTCCGACCAGGAAAACAATTAGTAAAACTGTCACCGTGAGACAAACAGTCCGAGGATTTTTTTTTTCTAATTGTTGAAAATGATGGAACGACACAGAGACGGGTCCACACGCCCTGGGCTTTGGTCTACTGCTGCGCAGAAATGGTGTATTTTCTGTGAAAGAGGAAGAGAGAAAGCTGAGGTCAGAGCATATCCGGGAGTGGAGCAGCTCGGAAGTGAGGAACGCCCGATGTTCAGAAGCATTTGCTGCTGCGGGGACTCACCTCCTCTTCTGAAACCTGCGGCATCGAGACATTCCCAACCGATCCACTGGAACAGACAGAAGTAGGAGGTCTTAGATTTTAATCACGCTGTCCAAACAGAAAAACGGGCGAGAGAGAGAGAGACGGGGAGAGAGACCGAAAGAGAGAGGGAGAGGTGAAAAGAGGGAGGGAGAGAGAGACAGAGAGGGAAAGACAAAGAGAGGGGGGGGTGGGAGAGAGCGAGACAGACAGGGAGAGGCAGAAAGAGGGAGAGGCACAGAAAAAGTGGGAGAGTGAGGCAGAAAGAGAGACACAGAGAGAAAGAGGCAGAGAGCGAGATAGGTAATGTGGAAAAATAGAGAAAAATGCAAAAAAAACGAGAGTTATGTGAGATAGATTGAGTGAAACAGAAAGAAGTAGGAATATGCAAGGTTAATGAGATAGAAAGGAACAGATGTACAGAGCGAAGAACACATATAGAGAGATATAGAAAGAGTCGAGACAGAGAGAGAGAATGAAAGACAAGTGGAGAGTCCCAGTTATACTGTCGGCAGTGAGATGACGAAACAGCACGCAAGAACAGAGATGGAAGATGCTGGGAGAGTGAGAGCCACGCGAGAGAATAGGGAGGGAATTCCAGAGCTTAGGGCCCCAGGCAGCTGAAGGCACAGCCACCAATGGTGGAGCGATGGGAATCGGGGAATGGGCGAGAGGCCGGAATTGGAGGGAGCGCAGAGATCTCGGAGGGTTGCAGGGGCTGAAGGAGGTTACAGAGATAAGGAGGGTTGTAGGGGCTGGAGGAGGTTACAGAGATAGGGAGGGTGGTAGGGGCCGGAGGAGGTTACAGTGATAGGGAGGGTTGTAGGGGCTGGAGGAGGTGACAGAGATAGGGAGGGTTGCAGGGGCGGGAGGAGGTTACAGAGATAGGGAGGGTTGTAGGGGCTGGAGGAGGTTACAGAGATAGGGAGGGTTGTTGGGCTGGAGGAGGTTACAGAGAGAGGGAGGGCTGCAGGGACCGGAGGAGGTTACAGAGATAGGGAGGGTTGTGGAGGCTGGAGGAGGTTACAGAGAAAGGGTGGGTTGGAGGGACTGGAGGAGGTTACAGAGAGAGGGAGGGCTTTAGGGACTGGAGGAGATTACAGAGATAGGGAGGTTTGTAGGGACTGGAGGAGGTTACAGAGATAGGGAGGGTTGTAGGGACTGGAGGAAGTTACAGAGATAGGGAGGATTGTAGGGACTGAGGAGGTTACAGAGATAGGGAGGTTTGTAGGGACTGGAGGAGGTTACAGAGATAAGGAGGGTTGTAGGGACTGGAGGAGGTTACAGAGAGAGGGAGGGTTGTAGGGACTGGAGGAGGTGACAGAGATAGGGAGGGTTGTAGGGACTGGAGGAGGTTACAGAGATAGGGAGGTTTGTGGGGACTGGAGGAGGTTACAGAGATGTAAAGAAGTTGAGAAGTTTGAAGGTGAGATTTGGGAAGAGTTTGATTTACACTTACCAAACAGAATCATGATCCCCATACTGAAGAGAAGAAATGCAATCAGGAGGCCCCATTTCCTGAGACTTCCATAATCTCGGAGAGAAAGACACAAAATCTCAGGGTATTAATCAGAAACAGAAAGAAACATTTTTAAAAAACATCCCAAACACAAACGAAAGACAGAAATTCAAAGGGAGCGACAGCAACAGATAGGATTTCAATAAAATACATCACAAACGTGCCCCTCTCTACAAAAACGAGACCAGCTATTCGACAGTGCAGCGCTCCCTCAGTACTGACCCTCCGACAGTGCGGCACTCCCTCAGTACTGACCCTCTGACAGTGCAGCACTCCCTCAGTACTGACCCTCCGACAGTGCAGCCCTCCCTCAGTACTGACCCTCCGACAGTGCAGCACTCCCTCAGTACTGACCCTCCGACAGTGCGGCACTCCCTCAGTACTGACCCTCCGACAGTGCAGCACTCCCTCAGTACTGACCCTCCGACAGTGCGGCACTCCCTCAGTACAGACCCACCGACAGTGCGGCACTCCCTCACTACTGACCCTCCGGCAGTGCGGCGCTCTCTCAGTACTGACCCTCCGACAGTGCAGCACTCCCTCAGTACTGACCCTCCGACAGTGCAGCACTCCCTCAGTACTGACCCTCCGACAGTGCAGCACTCCCTCAGTACTGACCCTCCGACAGTGCGGCACTCCCTCAGTACTGACCCTCCGACAGTGCGGCACTCCCTCAGTACTGAACCCTCCGACAGTGCGGCACTCCCTCAGTACTGACCCTCCGACAGTGCAGCACTCCCTCAGTACTGACCCTCCGACAGTGCGGCACTCCCTCAGTCCTGACCCTCCGACAGTGCAGCACTCCCTCAGTACTGACCCTCCGACAGTGCAGCACTCCCTCAGTACTGACCATCCGACAGTGCGGCACTCCCTCAGTAATGACCCTCCGACAGTGCGGCACTCCCTCAGTACTGAACCTCTGACAGTGCGGCACTCCCTCAGTACTGACCCTCTGACAGTGCAGCACTCCCTCAGTACTGACCCTCTGACAGTGCAGCACTCCCTCAGTACTGACCCTCCGACAGTGCGGCACTCCCTCAGTACTGACCCTCCGACAGTGCGGCACTCCCTCAGTATTGCACCTCCGACAGTGCGGCAATCCCTCAGTACTGACCCTCCGACAGTGCAGCACTCCCTCAGTACTGACCCTCCGACAGTGCAGCACTCCCTCAGTACTGATCCTCCGACAGTGCAGCACTCCGTCAGTACTGACCCTCCGACAGTGCGGCACTCCCTCAGTACTGAACCTCTGACAGTGCGGCACTCCCTCAGTACTGACCCTCCGACAGTGCGGCACTCCCTCAGTACCGACCCTCCGACAGTGCAGCACTCCCTCAGTACTGAACCTCTGACAGTGCGGCACTCCCTCAGTACTGACCCTCCGACAGTGCGGCACTCCCTCAGTACCGACCCTCTGACAGTGCGGCACTCCCTCAGTACCGACACTGGAATGTTGGCCTTGCTTTTGTGTTTGACTCTCTGTTGTGGGGACTCTGTACTGGACTATTCCCAGGATCGTTTGGATGTCTACTGATAATCATGATCTGTCACGGTGACAATGAATGTGTTAACAAACCGTATTCGAACTTTTCCTGCTTCTCATTTGAAGACGTTCCATTCTCTGTCAAAGGAAAGAGACAAATCATTATTCCAAAGGCTTGAAAAACATTCCCTTTTGTGTGAAAAAGTGCTTCCTGACATCACACCTGAACGGCCTGGCTCTGAAATCGTTTCTCTCCATGAACAGGAGGAGGCCCATTCGGCCCCTCTCGAGCCTGTTACACAGGAACAGGAGGAGGAACATTCGGCCCCTCTCGAGCCTGTTACACAGGAACAGGAGGAGGACCATTCAGCCCCCTCTCGAGCCTGTTACACAGGAACAGGAGGGGGACCATTCGGCCCCTCTCGAGTCTGTTACACAGGAACAGGAGGAGGCCCATTCAGCCCCCTCTCGAGTCTGTTACACAGGAACAGGAGGAGGCCCATTCGGCCCCTCTCCAGCCTGTTACACAGGAACAGGAGGAGGCCCATTCAGCCCCTCTCAAGCCTGTTCCACAAGAACAGGAGGAGGCCCATTCAGCCCCTCTCGAGCCTGTTACACAGGAACAGGAGGAGGCCCATTCAGTCCCCTCGAGCCTGTTACAGAGCAACAGGAGGAGGCCCATTCAGCCCCTCTCGAGCCTGTTACACAGGAACAGGAGGAGGCCCATTCAGTCCCCTCGAGCCTGTTACAGAGCAACAGGAGGAGGCCCATTCAGCCCCTCTCGAGCCTGTTACAGAGCAACAGGAGGAGGCTCATTCAGCCCCTCTCTCACCCCTGTTACACAGGAACAGGAGGAGGCCCATTCAGCCCCTCTCGAGCCTGTTACACAGGAACAGGAGGAGGCCCATTCCGCCCCTCTCGAGCCTGTTACACAGGAACAGGAGGAGGCCCATTCAGCCCCTCTCAAGCCTGTTACACAGGAACAGGAGGAGGCCCATTCGGCCCCTCTCCAGCCTGTTACACAGGAACAGGAAGAGGCCCATTCAGCCCCCTCTCGAGTCTGTTACACAGGAACAGGAGGAGGCCCATTCAGCCCCTCTCTCACCCCTGTTACACAGGAACAGGAGGAGGCCCATTCAGCCCCTCTCTCACCCCTGTTACACAGGAACAGGAGGAGGCCCATTCGGCCCCCTCTCGAGCCTGTTACACAGGAACAGGAGGAGGCCCATTCAGCCCCTCTCGAACCTGTTACACAGGAACAGGAGGAGGCCCATTCAGCCCATCTCGAGCCTGTTACACAGGAACAGGAAGAGGCCCATTCAGCCCCTCTCTCACCCCTGTTACACAGGAACAGGAGGAAGTCCTAATCAACTGACCCCCAGCCTCGGCAGGTGTAGAAAATGTTAGTTTTATTGGCCCAGGTCAACTCACTTGGACACATGATGCTGCTGACACTAGTGGGGGTATGATGCAGTATTGCTCCCAAAGAATCATAGAGATTTCAGCACAGGTTGAGGAGACCATTCAGCTGATCAGGCTTGCAAGTCTCTAATTATAACTGTATTCAAATCCTTATTAATCTGAAGACATTCCAAATGACCCTGCTGCCCTGGAATGCTCCATGGAATATCTGTAAATATGCAAGTGTTATAACATTAAAAAAAAACTTCCATTCCAAAATGCCTTTAAAAATAAATCGTCCCCTTAATTTTTTGCCACGAGGAAGAAATTACCTTCGCAATTGCTCTGCGCCATGTGAAATCATGTCCTACTCGGCACATCCTGCTAAATTGGCTGAATGGGCCTCCTCCTGTTCCTGTGTAACAGGCTCGAGAGGGGGCTGAATGGGCCTCCTCCTGTTCCTGTGTAACAGGCCCGAGAGGGGCTGAATGGGCCTCCTCCTGTTCCTGTGTAACAGGCTCGAGAGGGGCTGAATGGGCCTCCTCCTGTTCCTGTGGGGCTGAATGGGCCTCCTCCTGTTCCTGTGTAACAGGCTCGAGAGGGGCTGAATGGGCCTCCTCCTGTTCCTGTGTAACAGGCTCGAGAGGAGCTGAATGGGCCTCCTCCTGTTCCTGTGTAACAGGCTCGAGGGGGGCTGAATGGACCTCCTCCTGTTCCTGTGTAACAGGCTCGAGAAAGGGCTGAATGGGCCTCCTCCTGTTCCTGTGTAACAGGCTCGAGAGGGGCTGAATGGGCCTCCTCCTGTTCCTGTGTAACATGCTCGAGGGGGGCTGAATGGACCTCCTCCTGTTCCTGTGTAACAGGCTCGAGAAAGGGCTGAATGGGCCTCCTCCTGTTCCTGTGTAACAGGCTCGAGAGGGGCTGAATGGGCCTCCTCCTGTTCCTGTGTAACAGACTCGAGAGGGGGCTGAATGGGCCTCCTCCTGTTCCTGTGTAACAGGCTCGAGAGGGGGCTGAATGGGCCTCCTCCTGTTCCTGTGTAACAGGCTCGAGAGGGGGCTGAATGGGCCTCCTCCTGTTCCTGTGTAACAGGCTCGAGAGGGGCTGAATGGGCCTCCTCCTGTTCCTGTGTAACAGGCTCGAGAGGGGCCGAATGGGCCTCCTCCTGTTCCTGTGTAACAGGTTCGAGAGGGGGCTGAAAGGGCCTCCTCCTGTTCCTGTGTAACAGGCTCGAGAGGGGCTGAATGGGCCTCCTCCTGTTCCTGTGTAACAGGCTCGAGAGGGGCCGAATGGGCCTCCTCCTGTTCCTGTGTAACAGGCTCGAGAGGGGGCTGAATGGGCCTCCTCCTGTTCCTGTGTAACAGGCTCGAGAGGGGCTGAACGGGCCTCCTCCTGTTCCTGTGTAACAGGCTCGAGGGGGGCTGAATGGGCCTCCTCCTGTTCCTGTGTAACAGGCTCGAGAGGGGCTGAATGGGCCTCCTCCTGTTCCTGTGTAACAGGTTCGAGAGGGGGCTGAATGGGCCTCCTCCTGTTCCTGTGTAACAGGCTCGAGAGGGGCTGAATGGGCCTCCTCCTGTTCCTGTGTAACAGACTCGAGAGGGGCTGAATGGGCCTCCTCCTGTTCCTGTGTAACAGGGGTGAGAGAGGGCTGAATGGGCCTCCTCCTGTTCCTCTATTACAATGAAGAAGTATGGTTACCTTTTCAACCAACCTTCTTTGATCGTGATTCCACTTACCTGTTTTTCTCGAGGTCTCCGAAATGAGAGCTGCTGGAGTGGAGGTAACGTTCACATCATCTGTAAAAATTGAATATTCGTTAATAAGCCAATAATCTTCCAACAAATGTGTTCCTTCATGATCTGAACACATCCCCATCAGTCTGCTCTCAATCATCTGTAAAGTGATGGAAGGTGTCATCAACAGTGCTATCAAGCAGCACTTGTTGAACAATAACCTGCTCGGTGATGCTCAGTTTGGGTTCCGCCAGGGCCACTCAGCTCCTGACCTCATTACAGCCTTGGTTCAAACATGGACAAAAGAGCTGAACTCAAGAGGTGAGGTGAGAGTGACTGCCCTTGACATCAAGGCAGCATTTGACCGAGTATGGCATCAAGGAGCCCTAGCAAAACTGGAGTCAATGGGAATCAGGGGGAAAACCCTCCGCTGGTTGGAGTCATACCTAGCGCAAAGGAAGATGGTTGTGGTTGTTGGAGGTCAATCATCTGAGCTCCAGGACATCACTGCGGGAGTTCCTCAGGGTAGTGTCCTGGGCCCAACCATTTTCAGCTGCCTCATCAATGACCTTCCTTCAATCATAAGGTCAGAAGTGGGGATGTTCGCTGATGATTGCACAATGTTCAGCACCATTCGCGACTCCTCAAATACTGAAGCAGTCCGTGTAGAAATGCAGCAAGACCTGGACAATATCCAGGCTTGGGCTAATAAGTGGCAAGTAACATTCGCTCCACACAAGTGCCAGGCAATGACCATCTGCAACGAGAGAGAATCTAACCATCTCCCCTTGACATTCAATGACATTACCATCGCTGAATCCCCCCATTATCAACATCCTGGGGGCTACCATTGACCAGAAACTGAACTGGAGTAGCCATATAAATACCGTGGCTACAAGAGCAGGTCAGAGGCTGGGAATCCTGCGGTGAGTAACTCACCTCCTGTCTCCCTAAAGCCTGTCCACCATCTACAAGGCACAAGTCAGGAGTGTGATGGAATACTCTCCACTTGCCTGGATGGGTGCAGCTCCAACAACACTCAAGAAGCTCGACACCATCCAGGACAAAGCAGCCCGCTTGATTGGCACCCCATCTACAAACATTCACTCCCTCCACCACCGACGCACAGTGGCAGCAGTGTGTACCATCTACAAGATGCACTGCAGCAACTCACCAAGGCTCCTTGGACAGCACCTTCCAAACCCACGACCTCTACCAACTAGAAGGACAAGGGCAACAAATACATGGGAACACCACCACCTGCAAGTTCCCCTTCAAGTCACACACCATCCTGACTTGGAACTATATCGCCGTTCCTTCACTGTCGCTGGGTCAAAATCCTGGAACTCCCTTTCTAACAGCATTGTGGGTGTACCTACCCCACATGGACTGCAGCGGTTCAAGAAGGCAGCTCACCACCACTTTCTCAAGGGCAATTCAGGATGGGCAATAAATGCTGGCCTGGCCAGCGACGGCCAAATCCCATGAATGAATTAAAAATGTACCTGTATTTGCTGAAGTCTCCCAAGTGTGAGTGAGAACGACTGAGGTAGAGGTGATGCTAATATCATCTGTCAAAAATTAAAAATATGTTGAAAAACAAGTCATCCCATCACCATGTGGGGGAATCACAGACACAGACCCATGTCCCATCACCGTGTGGGGGAATCGCAGACACAGACCCACATCCCATCACCGTGTGGGGGAATCGCAGACACAGACCCACGTCCCATCACCGTGTGGGGGAATAGCAGACACAGACCCACATCCCATCACCGTGTGGGGGAATCACAGACACAGACCCATGTCCCATCACCGTGTGGGGGAATCGCAGACACAGACCCACATCCCATCACCGTGTGGGGGAATCGCAGACACAGACCCACGTCCCATCACCGTGTGGGGGAATAGCAGACACAGACCCACATCCCATCACCGTGTGGGGGAATCACAGACACAGACCCATGTCCCATCACCGTGTGGGGGAATCGCAGACACAGACCCACGTCCCATCACCGTGTGGGGGAATCGCAGACACAGACCCACGTCCCATCACCGTGTGGGGGAATAGCAGACACAGACCCACATCCCATCACCGTGTGGGGGAATAGCAGACACAGACCCATGTCCCATCACCGTGTGGGGGAATCGCAGACACAGACCCGCGTCCCATCACCGTGTGGGGGAATCGCAGACACAGACCCACGTCCCATCACCGTGTGGGGGAATCACAGACACAGACCCACGTCCCATCACCGTGTGGGGGAAATCGCAGACACAGACCCACGTCCCATCACCGTGTGGGGGAATCACAGACACAGACCCACGTCCTATCACCGTTTGGGGAATCGCAGACACAGACCCACGTCCCATCACCGTGTGGGGGAATCACAGACATAGACCCACGTCCCATCACCGTGTGGGGGAATCGCAGACACAGACCCACGTCCCATCACCGTGTGGGGGAATCGCAGACACAGACCCACGTTCCATCACCGTGTGGGGGGAATCACAGACACAGACCCGCGTCCCGTCAAACAGAGGTAAAACTGTAGTCAGAATGAGTCCATACCTGCCAATATTGGTGGAGAATCTGTCTCATTGCTTCCATTTTGACCTGCGGGTATCTCTGAGTGAAAGAAATGATAACAGCCCAGTCAGAAAAATCTCAGTCGATTAAGGGCGGTGTGAGGCACAGATTAGAGATTGTTTTGGATTGCAGTGAGTAATATAGTTACCTGATGAATTCTGAGGCCCCGTATCAGTGGGTCTGCTGCTCATAGCAGAGTGAATATCAGGAATTGCTTCCGTTCTCTCTGAGATTGGTGCTGGACTAGAGAAGGAACCTGTTAATCAAGCACGTCAGACGTTATTCAGTGCAATTTCTCTGACATAATTCTGTTCTTCTAAACACAATATACAATATGAGGAAACACTTACACGCACTGCGACAGATTAATCCCAGCACTAGAACCGAGAGTCCCAACAACATGTTGTGGCAAGCGGTCATCTGCAAAAGAGCAACAAGTTCAGCACAATGGCATCTCATTGGACATTTTCCAGCATGTTCCACTGAATAGCTTTCGGCCGAACCATTCACACACCATCACCAGAAGGACCCTGATTTACTGCACCCAATCGCGAAAAGGAAATAGATCCTTTGTTACCTAATTGGATGATTCTTCATTATCACTGGGGTTCGGGTTCCACACACACTGACTCTCACTGGGGTACGGGTCCCACACACACTGACTCTCACTGGGGTCCGGGTCCCACACACACTGACTCTCACTTGGGTACGGGTCCCACACACACTGACTCTCACTGGGGTACGGGTTCCACACACACTGACTCTCACTGGGGTACGGGTCCCACACACACTGACTCTCACTGGGGTACGGGTTCCACACACACTGACTCTCACTGGGGTACGGGTTCCACACACACTGACTCTCACTGGGGTACGGGTCCCACACACACTGACTCTCACTGGGGTACGGGTTCCACACACACTGACTCTCACTGGGGTACGGGTTCCACACACACACTGACTCTCACTGGGGTACGGGTTCCACACACACTGACTCTCACTGGGGTACGGGTCCCACACACACTGACTCTCACTGGGATATGGGTTCCACACACACTGACTCTCACTGGGGTTCGGGTCCCACACACACTGACTCTCACTGGGGTTCGGGTCCCACACACACTGACTCTCACTGGGGTACGGGTCCCACACACACTGACTCTCACTGGGGTACGGGTCCCACACACACTGACTCTCACTGGGGTACGGGTTCCACACACACTGACTCTCACTGGGGTACGGGTCTCACACACACTGACTCTCACTGGGGTACGGGTCTCACACACACTGACTCTCACTGGGGTACGGGTTCCACACACACTGACTCTCACTGGGGTACGGGTTCCACACACACTGACTCTCACTGGGGTACGGGTCCCACACCCACTGAGTCTCACTGGGATACGGGACCCACACACACTGACTCTCACTGGGGTACGGGTTCCCCACACACTGACTCTCACTGGGGTACAGGTCCGACACACACTGACTCTCACTGGGGTACGGGTCCCACACGCACTGACTCTCACTGGGGTACAGGTTCCACACACACTGACTCTCACTGGGGTACGGGTCCACACACACTGACTCTCACTGGGGTACAGGTTCCACACACACTGACTCTCACTGGGGTACGGGTCCCACACGCACTGACTCTCACTGGGGTACAGGTTCCACACACACACTGACTCTCACTGGGGTACGGGTCTCACACACACTGACTCTCACTGGGGTACGGGTTCCACACACACTGACTCTCACTGGGGTACGGGTCCCACACACACTGACTCTCACTGGGGTACGGGTCCCACACATACTGACTCTCACTGGGGTACGGGTTCCACACACACTGACTCTCACTGGGATACGGTTCCCACACACACTGACTCTCACTGGGGTACGGGTCCCACACACACTGACTCTCACTGGGGTACGGGTCCCACACACACTGACTCTCACTGGGGTACGGGTCTCACACACACTGACTCTCACTGGGGTACGGGTCCCACACACACTGACTCTCACTGGGGTACGGGTCCCACACACACACTGACTCTCACTGGGGTACGGGTCCCACACACACTGACTCTCACTGGGGTACGGGTCCCACACACACAGACTCTCACTGGGGTACGGGTCCCACACACACTGACTCTCACTGGGGTACGGGTCCCACACACACAGACTCTCACTGGGGTACGGGTTCCACACACACTGACTCTCACTGGGGTACGGATCCCGCACACACTGACTCTCACTGGGGTACGGGTCCCACACACGTTGACTCTCACTGGGGTACGGATCCCGCACACACTGACTCTCACTGGGGTACGGGTCCCACACACACTGACTCTCACTGGGGTACGGGTCCCACACACACTGACTCTCACTGGGGTACGGATCCCGCACACACTGACTCTCACTGGGGTACGGGTCCCACACACACACTGACTCTCACTGGGGTACGGGTCCCACACACACTGACTCTCACTGGGGTACGGGTCCCACACACACTGACTCTCACTGGGGTACGGGTCCCACACACACACTGACTCTCACTGGGGTACGGGTCCCACACACACTGACTCTCACTGGGGTACGGGTCCCACATACACTGACTCTCACTGGGGTACGGGTCCCACACACACTGACTCTCACTGGGGTATGGGTTCCACACACACTGACTCTCACTGGGGTACGGGTCCCACACACACTGACTCTCACTGGGGTACGGGTCCCACACATACTGACTCTCACTGGGGTACGGGTCCCACACACACTGACTCTCACTGGGGTACGGGTCCCACACACACTGACTCTCACTGGGGTACGGGTTCCACACACACTGACTCTCACTGGGGTGCGGGTTCCACACACACTGACTCTCACTGGGGTACGGGTCCCACACACACTGACTCTCACTGGGGTTCGGGTTCCACACACACTGACTCTCACTGGGGTTCGGGTTCCACACACACTGACTCTCACTGGGGTACGGGTCCCACACACACTGACTCTCACTGGGGTACGGGTCCCACACACACTGACTCTCATTGGGGTACGGGTCCCACACACACTGACTCTCACTGGGGTACGGGTCCCACACGCACTGACTCTCACTGGGGTACGGGTCCCACACACACTGACTCTCACTGGGGTACGGGTTCCACACGCACTGACTCTCACTGGGGTACGGGTTCCACACACACTGACTCTCACTGGGGTACGGGTCCCACACACACTGACTCTCATTGGGGTACGGGTGCCACACGCACTGACTCTCACTGGGGTACGGGTTCCACGCACACTGACTCTCACTGGGGTACGGGTCCCACACACACTGACTCTCATTGGGGTACGGGTCCCACACGCACTGACTCTCACTGGGGTACGGGTCCCACACGCACTGACTCTCACTGGGGTACGGGTCCCACACGCACTGACTCTCACTGGGGTACGGGTCCCACACGCACTGACTCTCACTGGGGTACGGGTCCCACACGCACTGACTCTCACTGGGGTACGGGTCCCACACGCACTGACTCTCTCTGGGGTACGGGTACCACACATACTGACTCTCACTGGGGTACGGGTCCCACACGCACTGACTCTCACTGGGGTACGGGTCCCACACGCACTGACTCTCTCTGGGGTACTTTTCCCACACGCACAGACTCTCACTGGGGTACGGATCCCGCACACACTGACTCTCACTGGGGTAAGGATTCCGCTCACACTGACTCTCACTGGGGTACGGGTTCCATCCACACTGACTCTCACTTGGGTCGGGTTTCCACACACACTAACTCTCACTGGGGTACGGGTCCCACACCCGTTGACTCTCACTGGGGTACGGGTCCCACACACGTTGACTCTCACTGGGGTACGGGTTCCACACACACTGACTCTCACTGGGGTACGGGTCCCACACACGTTGACTCTCACTGGGGTACGGGTCCCACACACGTTGACTCTCACTGGGGTACGGGTTCCACACACACTGACTCTCACTGGGGTACGGGTTCCACACACACACTGACTCTCACTGGGGTACGGGTTCCACACACACTGACTCTCACTGGGGTACGGGTTCCACACACACTGACTCTCACTGGGGTACGGGTTCCACACACACTGACTCTCACTGGGGTACGGGTCCCACACACACTGACTCTCACTGGGGTACGGGTCCCACACACACTGACTCTCACTGGGGTACGGGTTCCACACACACTGACTCTCACTGGGGTACAGGTTCCACACACACTGACTCTCACTGGGGTACGGGTTCCACACACACTGACTCTCACTGGGGTACAGGTTCCACACACACTGACTCTCACTGGGGTACGGGTCCCACACACGTTGACTCTCACTGGGGTACGGGTTCCACACACACACTGACTCTCACTGTGGTATTGGGAAGTGAAGTATTGGGAACATCTAGGCTTGACATTTCCTCATTTCGGGATCTGTTTCCAAATGTTCAGACTTGACTGTTCAGTCTGAAGTTCTGCTAATGGATGATAAATACCTGGTAGTTCAAGATAATCGGGTGAACAGGTGTTGGGTGTTAATTAGTTAATTTTATTTAAGTGTGTATATATAAAAAGCCAGCCAGCACTGGGTGTGGGTGTTGTTTGAAAAGCTGAAGTAAGCTCTGTGACAAACAATAAACAATCTCCACCAAATCATCCTAGTCTCAGTGTTTTCTTCACAAACAGGCTTGGAGGTTTCTCTAAGATTGACACCTCAGAACAAATGGAATTTATAAAGCGCCGACAACAATTAGATACAGAGTAAAGCTCCCTCTACACTCTCCACCATCAAACACTCCCCAGGACAGGTACAGCACGGTGGGGTTAGATACAGAGTAAAGCTCCCTCTACACTGTCCCCCATCAAACATTCTTTGGCACTTCATGGGAGTGATTATCAAAGAAAATTTGATCCCGAGCCGCATCAGGAGATATTAGGAACCGGCGACCAAAAGCTCGGTCAAAGAGGTCGGTTTTTCAGGAGCGTCTTAAAGGAGGAGAGAGAGAGAGAGAGGCGGAGAGGTTTAGGGAGGGAATTCCAGAGCTTAGGGCCCCCAGACAGTTGTGTGTGTGATGTCCAGCACATCACAAATTGGAAGCCTCACTCCAGCTGTCACACTTCAAAATGTCAGAAGTTTATGAAAAGGGAGAAACTCATCTCCCAAGTTTCTGGGGAATTGGGACATTACAAAAATCTCTGGACAAAGCAACAGATATTTCTCAGCACACCCAACCAGTTCCAGGGTTGTGTGCTGCTCTACTACGTTTACAGCCTTCCCTTTCTGTGTGTTTCTCTCTCCCTGTCTCTCTCCGTGTCTGTCTCTCTCCCTCTGTCTCTCCCTCCCTGCCTCTCTTTCCCTCTGTCTCTCTCTCTCTCTGTCTCCCTCTCTCCCTGTCTCTCTTCAAAATTTGTCTCTCTTTCTCTGTCTCTCTCCCTCTGTCCTTGTCCCTCTGTCTCTCTCCAATCTTTGTCTCTTTCTCTCTTTATCTGTCTCTCTCTTTGTCTCTCTCCAATCTTTGTCTCTCTCAAACATTTGTTTCTCTCTCTCTGTCTCTCTCTCCCTCTGTGTCTCTCTCTCTCTGTCTCTCTCCAATCTTTGTCTCTCTCAAACATTTGTTTCTCTCTCTCTGTCTCTCTCTCTCTCTCCCTCTGTGTCTCTCTCTCACTGTGTCTCTCTCTCACTGTGTCTCTCTCTCCAATCTTTGTCTCTCTCTCTTTCTCTGTCTCTCTCTCTGTCTTTCTCTGTCTCTCTCTCTCCCAGTCTCTCTCTCTCTCCATCTGTCTCTCTCCCCATCTGTCTCTCTCTCTTTATATATATCTCGCTCTATATCTCTGTCTCTCCAACCTTTGTCTCTCTCTGTCTCTCCCTCTCTCTCTCTGGCTCCCTGTCTCTCTCTATATATCTTTCTCTCTGTGTTACTTTCTCTCTCTCTCTCCCTCTCTCGGGCAAACAAATCCAGAGCTCTCTGGATGACAAAAGAGATAGAGATTAATATAAGGAACAATAATTGTGCTTATGACAGATGTCAGGTGGATAATACAAGTGAGAACTCGGCTGAATATAGAAGGTTCAGAGAGGAACTGACAAAGCAAATAAGAGAAGCAAAGAGAAAGCATGAAATGAGACTGGCAGCTAAAATTATACCAACATATAAATAGTAAAAGGGTGGTATTATATAGTTTACAGCAACTCTAGATTCCTTTAAGGCACAGAAACCCCAGACATAAAGGCAGTCAACCGTGGATAACAAAGGAAGTTAAGGATTGTATAAGATTAAAAGAAAAGGTCTATAAAGTTGCCAGAATTAGGAGTAAACCTGAGGACTGGGAGGATTTTAGAATACAGCAAAGGAGGACCAAGAAACTGATAAAGAAAGGGAGAATAGAATATGAATGTAAACTAGCAAAAAATATAAACACGGACTGTAAAAGCTTCTGTAGGTACGTAAAAAGGAAACGTTTAGCCTAGACAAATGTGGGTCTGTTACAGGCAGAGTCGGGAGAATTTATAATGGGCAATAGAGAAATGGCAGAGAAGCTAAATGATTACTTTGTGTTTGTCTTCACTGAGGAAGATACAAGAAATCTCCCAGAATTAGAGATCCAAGGGATTAGGGAGAATGAGGAATTGAAGGAAATTAGTATTAATAAGAAGGTTGTATTGGAGAAATTAATGGGGCTGAAGGTTGATGAGTCCCCAGGACCTGATATTCTACATCCCAGAATGTTGAAAGAGGGAGCTATGGAGATAGTGGATGAATTGGTGATCATCTTCCCAAATGCTATAGATTCTGGAGCGGTTCCTGCAGATTGGAAGGTCGCAAATGTCACCTCACTATTTAAGAAAGGAGGGAGAGAGAAAACAGGGAATTACAGACCTGTTAGCTTTACATCAGTCATTGGGAAAATGCTAGAATCTATTCTAAAGGATGTGATAAATGGACACTTGGATAATAATGATCTGATTGGGCAGAGTCAACATGGATTTATGAATGGGAAATCATGTTTGATGAACCTGTTGGAGATTTATGAGGATGTCACTAACAGAATTGATAAAGGGGAGTCGGTGGATGTGGTATACTTGGATTTTCAGAAGGCTTTTGATAAAGTCCCCCACAGGAGGTTGGTTAGCAAAATTAAAGCACATGGGAGAGGAGGTAATATACTGGCATGGATTAAGGATTGGTTAACAGACAGAAAACAGAGAGTAGGAATAAACAGGTCATTCTCGCGTTGGCAGGCTGTGACTAGTGGGGTACTACAGGAATCAGTGCTTGGGCCCCAGCTGTTCACAATATATATCAATGATTTAGATGCGGGGACCGAATGTAATATTTCCAAGTTCGCCGATGACACAAAACTAGGTGGGAATGTGTGTTGTGAGGAAGATGCAAAGTGGTTTCAACGGGATTTGGACAGACTTAGTGAGTGGGCAAAAACGTGGCAGATGGGATATAATGTGGAAAATGTAAGGTTTTCCATGTTGGTAGGAGGAATAGATGTGCAGAGTATTTCTTAAATGGTAAGAGATTAGAAAGTGTCGATGTACAAAGGGACCTGGTGTCCTCGTCAATAAGTCACTGAAAGCTAACATGCAGGTGCAGCAAGCAATTAGGAAGGCTAATTGTATGTTAACCTTTATTGCAAGAGGATTTGAGTACAGGAGTAGTGAAGTCTTGCTTCAATTGTATAGAACCTTGGTTAGACCGCACCTGGAGTACTGTGTGCAGTTTTGGTCCCCTTACCTTAGGAAGGATATTATTGCCATAGAGGGAGTGCAACGAAGGTTCACCGGTCTTGTTCCCGGGATGGCGGGACTGTCCTATGAAGAGAGATTGGGGAAGCTGGGCCTGTATTCTCTAGAGTTTTGAAGAATGAGAGGTGATCTCATTGAAACTTAGGAAGGGATGGACAGGGTAGATGCAGCTAAGATGTTTTCCCCTGGTTGGGGAGTTTAGAACCAGGGGACACAATTTGAAAATAAGGGGGAAGCCACTTAGGACAGAGATGAGGAGAAATGTCTTTACTCAGAGGGTTGTGAATCTTTGGAATTCTCTACCCCAGAGGGCTGTGGAAGCTCAGTCATTGAGTATGTTTAAAGCAGAGATTGACAGATTTCTCATTACCAATGACATAAAGGGGATATGGGGATAGTGTGGGAAAGAGATCTGGAGGGACAGGCTCATTGGGCTGAATGGCCTACTCCTGCGTTCCTATGTTCCTAAAAGGAGGAGTGGTGCCAATTAGGGACCATCGAGGGGATTTACACATGGAGGCAGGAGAAATAGCTGAGGTATTAAGTGAATACTTTGCATCTGTCTTTACCAAGGAAGAAGATGCAACCCAGGCCATGGTGAAAGAGGAGGTAATTCAGACACTAGAAGGGTTTAAAATTGGTAAGGGGGATCCTATTAGATAGGCTGTCTGTACTTAAAGTGGATAAAGCGCCAGGACCGGATGAGAGGCATCCAAGGATATTGAGGGAAGTGAGAGTGGAAATCACAGAGGCACTGGCCATAATTTTTCAGTCTTCCTTAGCCTCGGGGGTGGTGCCTGAGGACTGGAGAATTGCAAACGTAACACCCTTGTTCAGAAAAGGGTGCAAAGATAAACCCAGCAACCACAGGCTAGTCAGTTTAACTTCGGTGGTGGGGAAACTTTGAGAAAGATTAATTCGGGGCAAAATTAACAGGCTTGGGCTGATAAGTGGCAAGTAACATTCGCGCCACACAAGTGCCAGGCAAATAACCATCTCCAACAAGAGAGAATCTAACCATCTCCCCTTGACGTTCAACGGCATTACCATCACTGAATCCGCCACTATCAACACCCTGGGGGCTACCATTGACCAGAAACTGAACTGGATCAGCCAGGACTGTTTTCCTTGGAGAAGAGAAGGCTGAGAGGTGATTTGATAGAGGTGTTCAAAATCACGAGGTGTCTGGACAAAGTAGATAGAGAGAAACTGTTCCCACTCGTGAAAGGATCGAGAACGAGAGGGCACAGATTTAAAGTATTTGGTAAGAGAAGCAAAACTGACACGAGGAAAAACTTTTTCACGCAGCGAGTGGTTAAGGTCTGGAATGCTCTGCCTGAGAACGTGGTGGAGGCAGGTTCATAGAGTCAGAGTGGTACAGCATAGAAACAGGCCCTTCGGCCCACTGCGTCCATGCCGACCATAATGCCTATCTATACTAATCCCACCTGCCTGCATTAATTCCATATCCCTCTATGCCTTGCTCATTCAAGTACCTGTCCAGATGCCTCTTAAATGTTGCTACTGTTCCTGCCTCCACCACCTCCTCAGGCAGCTCATTCCAGATACCCACTATTCTTTGTGTGAAACATTTACCCCTTTGATCCCCTTTAAACCTCCTCCCTCTCACCTTAAATCTATGCCCTCCAGTTTTAGTCACCCCTACCATGGGAAACAGACTCTGGCTATCTACCCTATCTATGCCTCTCATAATTTTATATACCTCTATCATGTCCCCTCTCAGCCTCCTTCGCTCCAGGGAAAACAGACCCAGCCTATCCAATCTCTCTTTATAACTCAAGCCCTCCAAACCAGGCAACATCCTTGTGAATCTTTTCTGCACCCTGTCTAGCTTAATCACATCTTTCCTGTAGTGCGACGACCAGAACTGCACTCAGTACTCCAAATGCGGCCTAACCAACGTCATGTACAACTGTAACATGACGTCCCAACTCTTGTACTCAATGCCTCGGCCGATGAAGGCAAGCATGCCATATGCCTTCTTCACCACTCTGTCTACCTGTGTTGCCACTTTCAGGGAACTATGTACTTTCACCCCAAGGTATCTCTGCTCAACAACACTCCCCAGGGCCCTGCCATTCACTGTATATGTCCTGCCCTGGTTTAACTTCCCAAAATGCATCACTTCACACTTGTCTGCGTTAAATTCCATTTGCCACTCCCTTGCCCACTTTCCCAGTTTATCTATATCCTGTTGTAACCTTAGACAACCTTCTTCACTGTCCACTATACCACCAATTTTGGTGTCATCTGCAAACTTACTAATCATGCCCCTTACATTCACATCCAAGTCATTAATATATATGACAAACAACAGAGGGCCCAGCACCGATCCCTGCGGCACACCACTGGTCACCGGCCTCCAATCGGAAAAACAACCCTTCACTACCACCCTCTGCCTCCTATCACCAAGCCAATTTTGTATCCAATTGGCCAGCTCACCCTGGATCCCATGTGTTCGAACCTTCTGGACCAGCCTACCATGCGGGACCTTGTCAAAGGCCTTGCTAAAGTCCATGTAGACAACGTCCATCGCCCTGCCCTCGTCAATCCTCTTGGTCACCTCCTCGAAAAACTCAATCAAATTCGTGAGACATGATTTCCCACGCACAAAGCCATGCTGACTATCCCTAATCAGACCATGCCTTTCCAAATGCATCTAAATCCTGTCTCTCAGAATCCCTTCCAATAAACTTTCCCACCACTGATGTAAGGCTCACCGGCCTGTAGTTCCCTGGCTTATCCCTGCTGCCCTTCTTAAATAAAGGCTCAACATTAGCTATCCTCCAGTCTTCCGGTACCTCACCCGTGGCTAACGATGATACAAAAATCTCTGCCAGGGCCCCAGCAATCTCCTCCCTTGCTTCCCATAGCATCCTAGGATACACCTGGTCAGGCCCTGGGGATTTATTCACCTTAATGCACTCCAAAACCTCCAACACCTCCTCCTTTGTAATGTTGATATGCTCCAGGATATCGCTGTTCCCTCTCTTGAACTCACTAGCTTCCATGACCTTCTCCACAGTAAATATAGACGAGAAATACTCATTTAAGACCTCGCCCATTTCCCGTGGCTCCACACATAGATTGCCACACTGATCCTTCTGGGGACCTACTCTTTCCCTAGCTACACTTTTACTCTTCAACTGAAGCATTCAAAAGGGAATTAGACTGTTATATGAAAAGGAAGAATGTGCAGGGTTAAGGGGAGAAGGCGTTGGGGGGAAATGACATTAGGTGAATTACTCATTCAGAGAGCCAGTGCAGACACGATGGGCTGAATGGTCTCCTTCTGTACTAGAACAGTTCTGTGATTCTCTCTCTCCGTCTCTCCCTCTCTCTGTCTCTCTCTCTGCCTCTCTCTCTCTCTGTCTCTCTCAGCCTCTGTTTCTCTCTGTCTGTCCGTCTCTCTCTCTGCCTCTCTCTCTCTGTCTCTGTGTGTGTCTCTCTCTCTCTGTCTCTCTCACTCTCTGCCTCTGTTTCTCTCTGCCTGTCTGTCTCTCTCTCTGCCTCTCTCTCTCTCTCTCTCTGTCTCTCTCAGCCTCTGTTTCTCTCTGTCTGTCTCTCTCGCTCTGTCTCTCTCTCTCTCACTCTCTGCCTCTCTCTGTCTCTATCTCTGTGTGTGTGTGTGTCTCTCTCTCTCCTCCATCTGTCTCTCTCCTACAGGCTTCCTGTTGAACACTTCTGGAAAGTTCCACACTCGCCACAAGGTGGGACCTCCTCCCCAAACCCCCGAACGTACATCAAGATGAAACTTGAAGCCCTGGGCGCGAAGACACGGGGCGGGGGGGGGGGGGGGGGGGGGAGGCGGTGGGTGAAGCAGGTCAGTGTCTAGCGGCAGGAGAATAACCTGTTCCCTTTCGGAAACCCGTCTTAAATTAGCAGAGGGTGGAGGACTCGAGGAAGAGAGAAAGTTCACGGTTCAGACAATGCCGGGGCTGAACGAGTGGAGAGAAAGTGGCCTCGAGCAGGGGGAGGTGGGTGGGGGGAAAGCACCCGCCACGTGTTATCTGGCAGACGGAGAGTCCTGGGTCCGTCTGGAACAACATTTAACGTCGGCTGCGATCGCACGTCTCTGTGAGAAGCACCTCGTGCCCAGAGGTTCGATGCGGCTTTGCCTCTGTCTCTGCCGTCGGCTTCTTTACGTCCCCCCCTCCCGCCCCCTCCGGAGCGCACAGCCCACTCACCTCAGCTCACCGTTCTGACGTTGTGGCAGCGTCCGATGGCGGAATCGCAGACCGACGGCAATCGGTGGGTTTTTTTTTCAAATCCCTGGCTCGATCGCTGAGTGGCCCCGTGTGACGAGCGGAGGAAGAGTTTAAAAAAAGAACAAGCCTCTCCCTCTGTGTCTTTTCACAAACCACTTCCTTTTTGCCGTCCGTGTTCCGGGTTTGAGTCACCCTGTCAACGAGACCCAAACGTGGGGCCGAGCTGAGAGGCAGCCTCGCAGTGAACAATTCACCGACATATTTATGACTGTTCATGATTATTTGATGAACTTGACAATTGAAATTCAGATGGAAAATGTCCGGCAGTCATTTACTGAGTGCAGAGAGCAGGAGTCTGGAAAATAGAGGGAACTTTACTCTGTATCTATTTATTAAAGGGGGCCTTTATTCCTCAGGCCCCCTTTAGAAACATACTTATATTTTTTCAAATAACTTTATTAAACACAGACAAATAAACAAAAAACTCAAATTAAAATGCCATTCTCGGCGTTGATGATGCACTCCAGTCCCTGCGGTGCCCACTGACTGACCAGTCCTCTGGGAAAGATGGATCAGGTCCCGGACCAGGTGGATGTTGTCCTGGATGGACCGGCCCGGGACCCTGTAGGACTGGTCGGGGTGGATCATGTGGGCCAGCACGGAGCCCAGGCGGGTAGACATAGCCCGGGCAAAGATCTTATAATCCGTGCTGAGGAGGGAGACCGGACGCCAGTTTTTAAGCAGGCGGAGATCGCCCCTCTTCGGCAGCAGGACGATGACCGCCCTGCGCCACGAGAGGGGCATCTCCCCGGTCGCCAGGCTTTCCCCCAGGACCCGCGCGTAATCGTCCCCCAGGACGTCCCAGAACGCTCTGAGGAACTCCACGGTCAACCCATCCAGCCCTGGGGATTTGCCCCTTGAGAGCTGGTGGAGGGCGCCAGTCAGCTCCGTCAACGTGAGCGGAGCCTCCAATCCTTTGGCGCCCTCCGGGCTGACCTGCGGCAGGTCCTCCCACAAAACTCTGCGCGCATCCTCGCTGGACGGATCCGGAGAGAACAACGCACTGTAATAAGTACGGACCAGGAGGCCCATTCCCTCCGGATCCGTGATGGAGGATCCGTCGTCGGCCAGCAGCTCGACGAGCTGCTTACGGACCCCCCGCCATTTTTCCAGCGAGGAGAAGAAGGGTGAGGCGCGGTCCAAATCTTCCAGGATCTGGATCCGCGACCTCACGTACGCGCCTATGGACCCTATGAGCTGCAGGTCCCTCAGCGCGCCCTTCTTCTCTTTGTACGCCTGCCACAGGGCCGGGTCTGCGACGGCATGACCGAGGCGGGATTCCAAGTCGAGCACCTCCCTCTCAAGGCGCCCGATCTCGGCTTCCCGCCTCTTGGTCGACCCCTTCGCGTACTCCTGACAGAAGACGCGGATGTGAGTCTTGCCCACATCCCACCATAGCCTCAAGGAGGGGAAGCCCACCTGCTTCCTTCTCCAGTCAGCCCAGAATCGACAGAACGAGTCCCGAAATCGCTCGTCCTCCAGCAGCCGGTTGTTAAAGTGCCAGTACGCGGACCCCGCCCGCGTGCGGAGCGGAGTGAACTCCGCCCACACCAGGCGGTGGTCCGAGCACGGCACCAGCCGCATGGAGGCCGCCGAGACGCGGGAAACGTACGCCTGCGAAATGTAGAGGCGGTCGATTCGCGACCCCCCTCCTCCAGACCTCCACGTGAAGGCGCTGGAGTCGGGATGGAGATTCCGCCAGACGTCCACCAGGTTAAGGGAGCTGATCAGTCCCCTCAACTTCTCCACCGACGCTTGGCCGCGCTGGGGACTGGAGCGATCCCCCACCTCGTGGGTGCAGTTAAAATCCCCCCCCGAGGATGATGAACTCCATCGATAGCGGCGAGTGCAAGAGAGCGGACACTTCTTCAAAGAAGCGCGCTTGCAACGTGCCGGGCCTGGGCGCGTACACGTTCACAAAATGGAGCGGCACGCTACCCAGGCGAACGGCGAGGTGGAGCAAGCGGCCCGGCACTAGCTCCTTGACCCCCAAGATCTCCGGCTGAAAAGTCGGGGCCAACAAGATAGCCACCCCACTAGAAATAGGGGTGAGGTGACTCATGTAGACCCCACCCTGCCACTCCAGGAGCCAGGTGGCTTCGTCTCCCGGAACGGTGTGGGTTTCCTGCAGAAAGTTCACCACGTATCTTCCTTCCCTAAGGACTGAGAGATTGTGAAATCTGCAGTGAGCCCCTCTGCTGCCGTTGATGTTGAGGCTGGCTATGGTTATCTTCATGTCAAAGGTACTTAAAACCCGTCACCAACAGCTCACTGTGAGGAAGGAGTGGAAGTGCACCTGGCCTTCCACTCCCCCAGCAACCCATTGAGGAACACATTAAAACGGCGCCTCTCAACCAGTTTCACGCCCGTGCGCTTGCCCGCATTCTTCAGGGCGGCACGGACGGACTGGATGATCAGCGCCAGATTCGACCAACGGCCGAGGGCCAGCTGAACTTTATTGCGGCAACCCCTGCAAGCCGCGAGGAAATCCCGGAGTTCCGCCATGGGGATGAGAGGAGATTTGGTGGGAGGCACGAGGGACTCCACCACCTCACTGGCGATGGAATCAAGATCATCCTCCGTGTCCCACACCGAATCCCCATCCTCCTCCGGGTCATCACCGCCAGCGGCCGACACATCCACCACACACTGTGGGGCGGACGTCCCGGCCGCGCCAGCTGGTCCCGCCTCCGTCACGATCCCACCCCCAGGATCGATGGCGGAGGAGTCCTCTCTGGGTTCTATTGTAAAACTGGAGCCTGTGGGCACCAGCGGTTCAGGACCCCCCTCCACCTCCGTCCCCAGGCCAATGAGTGGTCCAGGGGAGACAGAAGTTCCCGACTCCGGAAAACCAGCCGGAGCCGAGACTGGAGGCGGCGAGAGGAGGCCATCTCCCGCTTCGCCAGCACCCACAGGTCCAGCAGATGAGGCAGCATTCTCAGTTATAACCGGGTCGGGTGTCTCCTGGTTGGTGGTGGACTCCGCCTGGGAGGGCTGACCCTCTGGGGCCTCGCCCTCCCCTTCATTCAGGGCACCCGACCCAGTAGCAGTGGCGGAATGGGCAGCTTCCCCAGGCTCCCCCTACACAAGCAGGGCCCCACTTACTCCTTCAGGAGGGGCCTCATGTACCGGGGCCTTCCCCTCCCCTCCATCCTGAGGAACAGGGAGCTCCTGCCCGGACTTTGTAGCCTTGGTGGTGGCGGTAGGGGGAACCTGAGGACCCGAAACAGGAGACAGCTCACCTCCAACAGATGGGCCCTGCACCTCAGGGCCCTGTGTTATTTCTGTGGAGGGGTGCCTTCTCCTCTTTTTCCCACTAGGGCGCGGAGGCTCAGAGACCTCCATGTCATCAGAGGCCTCCGCCTCCGCACCCTTTTTTTCCTTTTTAGTCACCCTGGGCCTGAGCCCAGCCCTGGGACAGGTGGATTCCATGGGAATGGGCTTTGGGCTGAGCTCAGGCTCAGGTTGTGTCAAAGTGTCCAGGGGACGCGCCCCATGATGTTTCTTTTTTCCCCGCGTCTTCCTTCTGCTCGGACGGACGCTCCCCTCCCCGCCGGAGGCTGTGAAAACCACAGCCTCCGGAACCGACTGAGCGGTGTCTATTGGATGTGTTGGGGGAGCGGGAGGAGGTGCTGTGGAACCACTCTGGGCCGCCGAGGTGGAGCTGGCAGCCGGGAGGTTGGGGCAGTTCTTACGAACATGCCCCACCCCCTTGCAGACGTGGCACCGCGCCCCATCCGAGGTCCAGAAGACGCGGTAGGCCGTCCCCTGAAACACTATACCGAAGTGGCCCTCCAAGACCTCATCCCGTGCCAGCTGCATGAATAGCTGGCGGCGGAAGGAGTACACATGTCAGAGGCTGTGCTCCTGAAGACCGAGCGGGACTGGGGTGATCCCTGACCTCACCTCCCCCAGATGGTGTAGGCGGGGGAGGAAGAGCTCATCAGGAATGAATGGTGGGACGTTCGACAAGGTTACCCGATGTGCAGTGGCCCCCAGAGGGTCCACTGGCAGGAAAATCCCACCCACTGTGAGCCCCTTACTTAGGGCGAGGGACACAGCCCGCTCGGTCTTCAGGAAGAACACAGCCTTCCCATACATCTTTGAGGCTGCAACAATGGCCGAGGGGCCGACAACCACGGCCATTGCCTTAACACAAGCCTCAATAGTCATATTAGGATGGGTGTAACTCTTCACCCCATGCTTTGATGTTAAGATTTTAAATGGTGACGGGGCCACAGGAGCAGCTGTCGCAGCTGCTGCAGCATAGGAGGGCCCCGCCACCGGAGAGGACTGAGAAGTCATGGGGTGGAAGAGTTACAGGCACTTTGCTGAGAGAGAAAAAAAGAGCAAATACAATAAATCAAAAAAGCAACATTTAAAGGATGTAGCACAGGGGAAGAGGCTGAGGGAGAGGAAGGCCAGGAGGAATCAGTCTTTGTTGGTATTTTAAAGAAGTCTTGTAGCTGGTCTTCCAGTTGGGAGGGTGGGGTGATGTCTTCACCTGGGTCAGCTGTAAGCTGCCAAGGCACACGCCTCCTTCACTGTTCAGATAAGAGAAAAGAGAAAAGAGAAGTCTCTTCACCTGGGCAGCTCCAGCTGTCCCAGGCTTAGTAGTTGGGGTGGGGAGGGTGCTCCCTATCCAAAGATGTTAAACACAGGAGCTCCCTATTGAACAATGCAGCCCCACCCAAGGTCTTCAAGGTCTCTTCTTTCCCCACCCCCAACAATCAATGAAAAAGACTTCAGGATAAAACAAACTCACAAAAGAGCTTCCAGTTCTCTGCCTTCCTTCCTTTGTTGAAATTTGGAACAAACTTTTGTTTCAGTTTGAATCTCCCTCTTGCAGCAGTCACACATCCTGCAGCCTCCAACCTGTGCACACAGCCACAGTCAGCTGCACCTCGTTGATGCACTCAGGCTCCCAAATCAGAGAGCAACCAATCCCAGTGCTGTACCTGTCCTGGGAGTGTTTGATGGGGACAGTGTAGAGGGAGCTTTACTCTGTATCTAACCCCCGTGCTGTACCTGTCCTGGGAGTGTTTGATGGGGACAGTGTAGAGGGAGCTTTACTCTGTATCTAACCCCTGTGCTGTACCTGTCCTGGGAGTGTTTGATGGGGGACAGTGTGGAGGGAGCTTTACTCTGTATCTAACCCCCGTACTGTACCTGTCCTGGGAGTGTTTGATGGGGGACAGTGTACAGGGATAAAAACAAGAAATGCTGAAACCACTCAGCAGGTCTGGCAGCATCTGTGGAAAGAGAAGCAGAGTTAACGTTTCGGGTCAGTGACCCTTCATCGGAACTGACAAATATTAGAAAAATCACAGGTTATAAGCAAGTGAGGTGGGGGTGGGGCAAGAGATAACAAAGGAGGTCTAGATTGGACCAGGCCACATAGCTGACCAAAAGGTCACGGAGCAAAGGCAAACAATATGTTAATGGTGTGTTGAAAGACAAAGCATTAGTGCAGATTAGGTGTAAATGCACTGAATATTGAACAGCAGCAAGTGCAAACCTGAAAAAAAACAGTGGGTAAGCAAACTGAACAAACTAAGATGAAATGAAAAAAATGCAAAAAAAAAGATTGTAAAAAATATAAAAAAGAATGTAAAAAAAAAGGAAGAAAAAATAACTTTGCAGTTTCATTTAATCTTTCGTCTCATCCGACGCATTGACACAAAACTTTTTTTCTTCCTTTCAGGTGTTAAGGAACGCAAGCTCCAGCAGCTGATGGGGACTAATGCCCCTCCAGATCCTCCTTCCCCTTCACTTCCCTCTGACCCCACCCCTTCTGATCTGACCCCTTGCCGTGTATTCACTATACCCTCTGACCTCCCCCTCTCTGATGCTGAGCGTTCTGTACTCAGCAAAGGTCTCAGTTTTATCCCCTTACGCCCCCACCTCAATGAATTTCGCGCTCGGCATGACGTTGAGCTCTTCTTCCGTCGCCTCCGCCTCCGGGCTCACTTCTTTGACCAGGAGTCCTCCCCCCGACCAGCAGACCCATTCACCCGCCTCCAGCATTCTCCCTCTACCTGGACCCCTCCCCCTGGCCTCTTACCCACTCTTGATCTCTTCATTGAAAACTGTCGGCGAGACATTGGTCGTCTCAATTTCTCTGCCCCCCCTCACTCACTCTAACCTGTCCCCCTCTGAACTTGAGGCACTCCGTTCTCTCAGGTCTAACCCCGACATGGTCATCAAACCTGCAGACAAGGGTGGTGCTGTTGTTGTATGGCGTACCGACCTCTACCTTGCAGAAGCTCAACGCCAACTCACAGACACCTCTTCCTACCTCCCTCTGGACCATGACCCCACCACTGAACATCAAGCCACCGTCCAAAGGACTGTCACTGACCTCATCTCCTCTGGAGATCTTCCCTCTACAGCTTCCAACCTCATAGTCCCGCAACCCTGGACAGCCCGCTTCTACCTCCTTCCCAAAATCCACAAACAGGACTGTCCCGGCAGACCCATTGTGTCAGCCTGCTCCTGCCCCAAGGAACTTATTTCTTCCTATCTAGACTCTATCTTTTCTCCGCTGGTCCAGTCTCTTCCCACCTACATCCGTGACTCTTCTGACGCCCTACGTCATTTTGACAATTTCCAGTTTCCTGGTCCCAACCGCCTTCTCTTCACTATGGACGTCCAATCGCTCTACACCTCCATCCCCCACCAGGATGGTTTGAGGGCTCTCCGCTTCTTCCTGGAACAGAGGCCCAACCAGTCCCCATCCACCACCACCCTCCTCCGCCTGGCTGAACTTGTTCTCACATTGAACAACTTCTCCCTCAACTCCATGCACTTCCTTCAAGTAAAAGGTGTCGCTATGGGTACCCGCATGGGTCCTAGTTATGCCTGTCTTTTTGTGGGATATGTCGAGCATTCTTTGTTCCAGTCCTACTCAGGCCCCCTCCCCCAACTCTTTTTCCAGTACATTGATGACTGTATCGGTGCCGTTTCCTGCTCCCGCCCTGAACTAGAAAACTTTATCAACTTTGCTTCTAATTTCCACCTTCTCTCACCTTTACATGGTCCATCTCCGACACTTCCCTTCCCTTCCTCGACTTCTCTGTCTCCATCTCTGGGGATAGGTTGTCTACTAATATCCATTATAAGCCCACCGACTCCCACAGCTACCTCGACTACACTTCTTCACACCCTGCCTCCTGTAAGGACTCCATTCCATTCTCCCAGTTTCTCCGTCTCCGATGCATCTGCTCTGATGATGCTACCTTCCATGACGGTGCTTCTGATATGACCTCCTTTTTCCTCAACCGAGGATTTCCCCCCACTGTGGTTGACAGGGCCCTCAACCGTGTCCGACCCATTCCCCGCACCTCTACCCTCACCCCTTCCCCTCCCTCCCAGAACCGTGACAGGGTTCCCCTTGTCCTCACTTTCCACCCCACCAGCCTCCATATCCAAAGGATCATCCTCCGCCATTTTCGCCACCTCCAGCGTGATGCCACTACCAGTTGCATCTTCCCCTCCCTTCCCCAGTCAGCATTCCGAAGGGATCGTTCCCTCCGTGACACCCTGGTCTACTCCTCCATTACCCCCACCACCTCGTCCCCATCCCATGGCACCTTTCCCTGCAATCGCAGGAGGTGTAATACCTGCCCATTTACCTCCTCTCTCCTCACTATCCCAGGCCCCAAACACTCCTTTCAGGTGAAGCAGCGATTTACTTGTACTTCTTTCAATGTAGTCTACTGTATTCGCTGCTCACAGTGTGGTCTCCTCTACATTGGGGAGACCAAACGCAGACTGGGTGACCGCTTTGCGGAACACCTCCACTCAGTCCGCAAGCAGGACCCTGAGCTTCCGGTTGCTTGCCATTTCAACACTCCCCCCTGCTCTCATGCTCACATCTCTGTCCTGGGATTGCTGCAGTGTTCCAGTGAACATCAACGCAAGCTCGAGGAACAGCATCTCATCTACCGATTAGGCACACTACAGCCTGCCGGACTGAACATTGAGTTCAATAATTTCAGAGCATGACAGCCCCCCATTTTACTTTCATTTTTAGTTATTTTTTCTTCCTTTTTTTTTGAACGTTCTTTTTTACATTTTTTAACAATCCTTTTTTTTGCATTTTTTTCATTTCATCTTAGTTTGTTCAGTTTGCTTACCCACTGTGTTTTATCAGGTTTGCACTTGCTGTTCAATATTCAGTGCATTTACACCTAATCTGTACTAATGCTTTGTCTTTCAACACACCATTAACATATTGTTTGCCTTTGCTCCATGACCTTTTGGTCAGCTATGTGGCCTGGTCCAATCTGGACCTCCTTTGTTATCTCTTGCCCCACCCCCACCTCACTTGCTGATAACCTGTGACTTTTCTAATATTTGTCAGTTCCGAAGAAGGGTCACTGACCTGAAACGTTAACTCTGCTTCTCTTTCCACAGATGCTGCCAGACCTGCTGAGTGGTTCCAGCATTTCTTGTTTTTATTTCAGATTTCCAGCATCCGCAGTATTTTGCTTTTATTACAGTGCAGAGGGAGCTTTACTCTGTATCTAACCCCCGTACTGTACCTGTCCTGGGAGTATTTGATGGGGACAGTGTAGAGGGAGCTTTACTCTGTATCTAACCCCCGTACTGTACCTGTCCTGGGAGTGTTTGATGGGGGACAGTGTAGAGGGAGCTTTACTCTGTATCTCACCCCCATGCTGTACCTGTCCTGCGAGTCTTGGACACTGTGAGAAACATGTCCTTCAAGTTTTAAGGAGATACCATTTTTATTTCTGCTCTAGACTCAGTTTGCTGCCCCTTTTGTCTGTAATTTGATCCAGTACGGGCCACAGCAACGACATCACCTTCAAGTCCTGAAGATTTCTGCAGTATATCCCTGCATCTCTGATCAAACAATAGCAACGTTCCCTGCATCCTTGGCCACATGTGTCTCACTTTCCCTAAACAGAAAGACAGAAAGCCAGTTACCCATCCATACCCCCCTCAGACAGAGAGTTACATAGAATGTTCAGCACAGGTACTGGCCCTTCGGCCCGTCTGCTTCGTGCGAATGTTTATGTTCCACAAGAACACCAGAAATGGAAGAAGGAGAAAGGTCATTCAACCACTCGAGCAACCTTCTCCATTCAATGAGTACTGAGGGAGTGCCGCACTGTCGGAGGGTCAGTACTGAGGGAGCGCCGCACTGTCGGAGGGTCAGTACTGAGGGAGTGCCGCACTGTCGGACGGTCAGCACTGCGCGAGTGCCGCACTGGCGGAGGGTCAGTACTGAGGGAGTGCCGCATTGACGGAGGGTCAGCACTGCGGGAGCGCCGCACTGTCGGAGGGTCAGTACTGAGTGAGTGCCGCACTGTCGGAGGGTCAGTACTGAGGGAGCGCCGCACTGTCAGAGGGTCAGTACTGAGGGAGTGCTGCACTGTCGGAGGGTCATTACTGAGGGAGTGCTGCACTGTCGGAGGGTCAGTATTGAGGGAGTGCCACACTGTCGGAGAGTCTGTACTGAGGGAGTGCCGCACTGTCGGAGGGTCAGTACTGAGGGAGCGCCGCACTGTCAGAGTGTCAGTACTGAGGGAGTGCTGCACTGTCAGAGGGTCAGTACTGAGAGAGTGCCACACTGTCGGAGGGTCAGTACTGAGGGAGTGCTGCACTGTCGGAGGGTCAGTACTGAGGGAACGCCACACTGTCGGAGGGTCAGTACTGAGGGAGTGCTGCACTGTGGGAGGGTCAGTACTGAGGGAGTGCTGCACTGTCTGAGGGTCAGTACTGAGGGAGTGCCGCACTGTCGGAGGGTCAGTACTGAGGGAGTGCCGTACTGTCGGAGGGTCAGTACTGAGGGAGTTCCGCACTGTCGGAGGGTCAGTACTGAGGGAGTGCTGCACTGTCGGAGGGTCAGGACTGAGGGAGTGCTGCACTGTCGGAGGGTCAGTACTCAGGGAGTGCAGTACTGTCGGAGGATCAGTACTGAGGGAGTGCCGCAGTGTCGGAGGGTCAGTACTGAGGGAGTGCCGCACTGTCGGAGGGTCAGTACTGAGGGAGTGCCGTACTGTCGGAGGATCAGTACTGAGGGAGTGCCGCAGTGTCGGAGGGTCAGTACTGAGGGAGTGCCGCACTGTCGGAGGGTCAGTACTGAGGGAGTGCCGTACTGTCGGAGGGTCAGTACTGAGGGAGTGCTGCACTATCAGAGGTGCCGTCTTTCAGATGAGACATTAAACCGAGGCCCCCGTCTGCCTTCTCAGGTGGGTCTAAAAGATCCCACGGCCACTATTTGGAAGAAGAGCAGGGGGCGGGGGGAGGGAGTTCTCCCCGGTGTCCTGGGGACAATATTTATCCCTCAAACAACAGCATCAATAATTTGCATTTATATAGCGCCTTTAATGTAGTAAAACTTCATGTACTTCACAGACAGAATTTGACCCCGAGCAACATCAGGAGATATCAGGGACCGGCGACCAAAAGCTCGGTCAAAGAGGTCGTTTTTTATGGAGCGTCTTAAAGTAGGAGAGAGAGAGAGAGGCGGAGAGGTTAAGGGAGGGAATTCCGGAGCTTAGGGCCCCAGGCAGCTGAAGGCACAGCCACCAATGGTGGAGCGATGGGAATCGGGGGATGGGCAAGAGGCCGGAATTGGAGGGAGTGCAGAAACCTCGGAGGGTTGGAGGGGCTGGAGGAGTTTACAGAGATAGGGAGGGTTGTAGGGGCTGGAGGAGGTTACAGAGATAGGGAGGGTTGTAGGGACTGGAGGAGGTTACAGAGATAGGGAGGGTTGTAGGGGCAGGAGGAGGTTACAGAGACAGGTAGGGTTGTAGGGGCTGGAGGAGGTTACAGAGATAGGGAGGGTTGTCAGGGCTGGAGGAGGTTACAGAGAGAGGGAGGGTTAAAGGGGCTGGAGGAGGTTACAGGGATAGGGAGGGTTGTAGGGGCTAGAGGAGGTTACAGAAATAGGGAGGGTTGTAGGGGCTGGAGGAGGTTACAGTGATAGGGAAGTCTGTAGGGGCTGGAGGAGGTTGTGGAGATATGGAGGGTTGTAGGGGCTGGAGGAGGTTATAGAGATAGGGAGGGTTGTCAGGGCTGGAGGAGGTTACAGAGAGAGGGAGGGTTAAAGGGGCTGGAGGAGGTTACAGGGATAGGGAGGGTTGTAGGGGCTAGAGGAGGTTACAGAAATAGGGAGGGTTGTAGGGGCTGGAGGTGGTTACAGTGATAGGGAAGTCTGTAGGGGCTGGAGGAGGTTGTGGAGATATGGAGGGTTGTAGGGGCTGGAGGAGGTTACAGCGATAGGGAGGGTTGTAGGGGCTGGAGGAGGTTTCAGAGATAGGGAGGGTTGTAGGGGCTGGAGGAGGTTGTGGAGATAGGGAGGGTTGTAGGGTCTGGAGGAGGTTATGGAGATAGGGAGGGTTGTAGGGGCTGGAGGAGGTTCCAGAGATAGGGAGGGTTGTAGGTAATGGAGGAGGTTATGGAGATAGGGAGGGTTGTAGGATCTGGAGGAATTTACAGAAATAGGGAGGGTTGTAGGAGCTGGAGGAGGTTACAAAGATAGGGAGGGTTGTAGGGGCTGGAGGAGGTTTCAGAGATCGGGAGGGTTGTAGGGATTGGAGGAGGTTATAGAGATAGGGAGGGTTGTAGGGACTGGAGGAGGTTACAAAGATAGGGAGGGTTGTAGGGGCTGGAGGAGGTTACAGAGATAGGGAGGGTTGCAGGGGATGGAGGAGGTTATGGAGATAGGGAGGGTTGTAGGGGCTGGAGGAGGTTCCAGAGATAGGGAGGGTTGTAGGGTCTGGAGGAGGTTACGGAGATAGGGAGGGTTGTAGGGGCTGGAGGAGGTTACAGAGATAGGGAGGGTTGTAGGGGCTGGAGGAGGTTACAGAGATAGGGAGGGTTGTAGGGGCTGGAGGAGGTTGCAGAGATAGGGAGGGTTGTAGGGGTGGGAGGAGGTTATGGAGATAGGGAGGGTTGTAGGGGCTGGAGGAGGTTGTGGAGATAGGGAGGGTTGTAGGGTCTGGAGGAGGTTGCGGAGATAGGGAGGGTTGTAGGGGCTGGAGGAGGTTACAGAGATAGGGAGGGTTGTAGGGGCTGGAGGAGGTTACAGAGATAGGGAAGTTTGTAGGGGCTGGAGGAGGTTGTGGAGATAGGGAGGGTCGTAGGGGTTGAAGGAGGTTACAGCGATAGTGAGGGTTGTAGGGGCTGGAGGAGGTTATGGAGATAGGGAGGGTCGTAGGGGTTGAAGGAGGTTACAGCGATAGGGAGGGTTGTAGGGACTGGAGGAGGTTACAGAGATTGGGAGGGTTGTAAGGGCTGGAGGAGGTTATGGAGATAGGGAGGGTTGTAGGGACTGGAGGAGGTTACAGAGATAGGGAGGTTTGTAGGGGCTGTTGGAGGTTATGGAGATAGGGAGGTTATTAGGGGCTGGTGGAGGTTACAGAGATAGGGAGGGTCGTAGGGACTGGAGGAGGTTACAGAGATAGGGAGGGTTATAGGGACTGGAGGAGGTTACAGAGATAGGGAGGGTTGTTGGGGCTGGAGGAGGTTACAGAGATAGGGAGGGTTATAGGGACTGGAGGAGGTTACAGAGATAGGGAGGGTTGTAGGGGCTGGAGGAGGTTACAGAGATAGGGACGTTTGTAGGGGCTGGAGGAGGTTATGGAGATAGGGAGAGTTGTAGGGGCTGGAGGAGGTTACAGAGATAGGGAAGGTTGTAGTGGCTGGAGGAGGTTGTGGAGATAGGGAGGGTCGTAGGGGTTGAAGGAGGTTACAGCGATAGGGAGGGTTGTAGGGACTGGAAGAGGTTACAAAGATAGGGAGGTTTGTAGGGGCTGGAGGAGGTTATGGAGATAGGGAGGGTTGTAGGGACTGGAGGAGGTTACAGAGATAGGGAAGGTTGTAGGGCCTGGCGGAGGTTTTGGAGATAGGGAGGATTATAGCGGCTGGGGGAGGTTACAGAGATAGGGAGGGTTGTAGGGGCTGGAGGAGGTTATGGAGATAGGGAGGGTTGTAGGGGCTGGAGGAGGTTACAGATACAGGGAGGGTTCTAGGGGCTGGAGGAGGTTACAGAGACAGGGAGGGTTCGAGGGGCTGGACGAGGTTACAGAGATAGGGAGGGTTGTAGGGGCTGGAGGAGGTTACAGAGATAGGGAGGGTTGTAGGGGCTGGAGGTGGTTACAGTGATAGGGAAGTCTGTAGGGGCTGGAGGAGGTTGTGGAGATATGGAGGGTTGTAGGGGCTGGAGGAGGTTACAGCGATAGGGAGGGTTGTAGGGGCTGGAGGAGGTTTCAGAGATAGGGAGGGTTGTAGGGGCTGGAGGAGGTTGTGGAGATAGGGAGGGTTGTAGGGTCTGGAGGAGGTTATGGAGATAGGGAGGGTTGTAGGGGCTGGAGGAGGTTCCAGAGATAGGGAGGGTTGTAGGTAATGGAGGAGGTTATGGAGATAGGGAGGGTTGTAGGATCTGGAGGAATTTACAGAAATAGGGAGGGTTGTAGGAGCTGGAGGAGGTTACAAAGATAGGGAGGGTTGTAGGGGCTGGAGGAGGTTTCAGAGATCGGGAGGGTTGTAGGGATTGGAGGAGGTTATAGAGATAGGGAGGGTTGTAGGGACTGGAGGAGGTTACAAAGATAGGGAGGGTTGTAGGGGCTGGAGGAGGTTACAGAGATAGGGAGGGTTGCAGGGGATGGAGGAGGTTATGGAGATAGGGAGGGTTGTAGGGGCTGGAGGAGGTTCCAGAGATAGGGAGGGTTGTAGGGTCTGGAGGAGGTTACGGAGATAGGGAGGGTTGTAGGGGCTGGAGGAGGTTACAGAGATAGGGAGGGTTGTAGGGGCTGGAGGAGGTTACAGAGATAGGGAGGGTTGTAGGGGCTGGAGGAGGTTGCAGAGATAGGGAGGGTTGTAGGGGTGGGAGGAGGTTATGGAGATAGGGAGGGTTGTAGGGGCTGGAGGAGGTTGTGGAGATAGGGAGGGTTGTAGGGTCTGGAGGAGGTTGCGGAGATAGGGAGGGTTGTAGGGGCTGGAGGAGGTTACAGAGATAGGGAGGGTTGTAGGGGCTGGAGGAGGTTACAGAGATAGGGAAGTTTGTAGGGGCTGGAGGAGGTTGTGGAGATAGGGAGGGTCGTAGGGGTTGAAGGAGGTTACAGCGATAGTGAGGGTTGTAGGGGCTGGAGGAGGTTATGGAGATAGGGAGGGTCGTAGGGGTTGAAGGAGGTTACAGCGATAGGGAGGGTTGTAGGGACTGGAGGAGGTTACAGAGATTGGGAGGGTTGTAAGGGCTGGAGGAGGTTATGGAGATAGGGAGGGTTGTAGGGACTGGAGGAGGTTACAGAGATAGGGAGGTTTGTAGGGGCTGTTGGAGGTTATGGAGATAGGGAGGTTATTAGGGGCTGGTGGAGGTTACAGAGATAGGGAGGGTCGTAGGGACTGGAGGAGGTTACAGAGATAGGGAGGGTTATAGGGACTGGAGGAGGTTACAGAGATAGGGAGGGTTGTTGGGGCTGGAGGAGGTTACAGAGATAGGGAGGGTTATAGGGACTGGAGGAGGTTACAGAGATAGGGAGGGTTGTAGGGGCTGGAGGAGGTTACAGAGATAGGGACGTTTGTAGGGGCTGGAGGAGGTTATGGAGATAGGGAGAGTTGTAGGGGCTGGAGGAGGTTACAGAGATAGGGAAGGTTGTAGTGGCTGGAGGAGGTTGTGGAGATAGGGAGGGTCGTAGGGGTTGAAGGAGGTTACAGCGATAGGGAGGGTTGTAGGGACTGGAAGAGGTTACAAAGATAGGGAGGTTTGTAGGGGCTGGAGGAGGTTATGGAGATAGGGAGGGTTGTAGGGACTGGAGGAGGTTACAGAGATAGGGAAGGTTGTAGGGCCTGGCGGAGGTTTTGGAGATAGGGAGGATTATAGCGGCTGGGGGAGGTTACAGAGATAGGGAGGGTTGTAGGGGCTGGAGGAGGTTATGGAGATAGGGAGGGTTGTAGGGGCTGGAGGAGGTTACAGATACAGGGAGGGTTCTAGGGGCTGGAGGAGGTTACAGAGACAGGGAGGGTTCGAGGGGCTGGACGAGGTTACAGAGATAGGGAGGGTTGTAGGGGCTGGAGGAGGTTACAGAGATAGGGAGGGTTGTAGGGGCTGGAGGACGTTACAGAGATAGGGAGTGAGAGTTAAGGGGGACATGGAGGGATTTGAAAACGAGGATGTGAATTTGAAAGTGGAGGTGTTGCTGGAACAGGAGCCCGCTTAGGTCAGCGAGTGACTGGGTGTGACGGGTGAACGGCACTCGGTGCGAGTTAGGACACGGTGCGGGGGTGGGTGCAGCAGAGTTTTTGGGATGTGCTGCAGTTTATGGAGACGGTGGGAGACGGGAATGGGACAGGAGAGGGTTGGAATAGATTCTTTTGTGAGGGCTGTGATATAGTGTTTTGCGAATTTCTCATCACCTTGTATTCTTTTTCTCCTTAGTTGCCTCATTCCTGAAAGGAAAATTGTGGAGATGTTATTTAATCTTACCAACCTCACCGGAACAAACAAACTTACTGATTGAGCAGAGAATTATGAATTAAATTTCGCTGTGGATCGGTGAGCGCTGGTGTATTTTTGGGAGGATGAACAAGGAGCTCACACACACACACTCCCTGGAACACGAGAGTCTTAAATGGGGTCGAGGAACAGAGGGAGCTGAGAGTAAAGTTACACAAATCGCTGAAACTAGCGACGCAGGTTATTGAGGTTATTTAAAAAGAGCAAACAAGAAATGTCTTCATTTCCAGGGGGATAAAAGCAGAGAAATTAGATCCGGTCTCCACATATCTCGGTTAGAGCACACTGGGAGCACTGCGCACTGTTCCAGTCTCCATATCCCTTGGTTAGACCACACTGGGAGCACTGCGCACTGTTCCAGTCTCCATATACCTTGGTTAGACCACACTCTGAGCACTGTGCACAGTTCCGGACTCCATATACCTCGGTTAGACCACACTCTGAGCACTGTGCACAGTTCCGGTCTCCACATTCATCGGTTAGACCACACTCGGAGCACTGTGCACAGTTCCGGACTCCATATACCTCGGTTAGACCACACTCGGAGCACTGTGCACTGTTCCAGTCTCCATATACCTTGGTTAGACCACACTCGGAGCACTGTGCACAGTTCCGGTCTCCCTATACCTCAGTTAGACCACACTCGGAGCACTTTGGACATTTCCGGTCTCCCTATACCTCAGTTAGACCACACTCGGAGCACTGTGCACAGTTCTGGTCTCCATATACCTCGGTTAGACCACACTCAGAGCACTGTGCACAGTTCCGGTCTCCATATACCTCGGTTAGACCACACTTGGAGCACTGCGCACAGTTCTGGTCTCCATATACCTCGGTTAGACCACACTCAGAGCACTGTGCACAGTTCCGGTCTCCATATACCTCGGTTAGACCACACTCGGAGCACTGTGCACAGTTCCGGTCTCCCTATACCTCAGTTAGACCACACTCGGAGCACTGTGCACAGTTCCGGTCTCCCTATACCTCAGTTAGACCACAGTCGGAGCACTGTGCACAGTTCCGATCTCCATATACCTCGGTTAGACCACACTCAGAGCACTGTGCACAGTTCCGGTCTCCATATACCTCGGTTAGACCACACTCGGAGCACTGTGCACAGTTCCGGTCTCCCTATACCTCAGTTAGACCACACTCGGAGCACTGTGCACAGTTCCGGTCTCCATATACCTTGGTTAGACCACACTGGGAGCACTGTGCACAGTTCCAGTCTCCATACACCTTGGTTAGACCACACTCGGAGCGCTGTGTACAGTTCCATTCTCCATATACCTCGGTTAGACCACACTCGGAGCACTGTGCACAGTTCCGGTCTCCATATACCTTGGTTAGACCACACTCGGAGCACTGTGCACAGTTCCAGTCTCCATATACCTTGGTTAGACCACACTGGGAGCACTGTGCACAGTTCCAGTCTCCATATCCCTCGGTTACACCACACTGGGAGCACTGTGCACAGTTCCAGTCTCCATACACCTTGGTTAGACCACACTCGGAGCGCTGTGTACAGTTCCAGTCTCCATATACCTTGGTTAGACCACACTCGGAGCACTGTGCACAGTTCCAGTCTCCATATACCTTGGTTAGACCACACTCGGAGCACTGTGCACAGTTCCGGTGTCAGGATAATAGCAGAATAGAGAGGTTATAACTGTGAGGCGAGAAACCATTTCTCGAGAAAGCAGAAACTTGTGAGGTGACCTGATTGGGGTCTTTAAAAACGGGTTAGATAGAATGGACACATTGAAAATGTCTTGACCGGTCCAGAGGTCGAAGACAGGAAGAAAATATAATTTCAGTAACTGATGTAATGTTGTCCTTTGTAGCAAAGGGGCTGGAATGAAAAACGATGTAATTTATACTTCAGTTACAAAAAGCTCTGCTCAGACCCCGTCTGCAGTCACTGCGTTCAGTTCTGGTCCCTACCCCTCAGGAAGGATATACTGTCCTCGGGGGCGGGGTGCAGTGCAGATTCACCAGAACGATCCCGGGGCTGAAAGGGTTAAATTACGAGGACGGGTTGTACAGACTGGGCTTGTATTCCCTCGAGTGATCGAATCGAGGGGCTTTAAGATGATTAAAGGATTCGATCGGGTCGATAGAGAGAAACTATTTCCTCTGGTGCGGGGAGGGGGGAGTCCAGAACAAGGGGGCAGAACCTTAAAATCAGAGCCAGGCCGTTCAGGGGTGATGTCAGGAAGCACTTCTTCACACAAAGGGGAGTGGGAATCTGGAAATGGAATGAAGAGGAACAAAGTGTTTCTGCAATGATACAGGGCTTCAGTCAGACCACAACCGGAGCACTGTGTACAGTTCTGGTCTCCTTACCTAACGAAGGATAGACTTGCCTTAGAGCGGATGTAATGAAGGTTCACGAGACTGATTCCTGGGATGAGGGGGTTGTCCGATGAGGGATCGAGGGGTAGGGAGGGAAAGGGGAGATGAGGTCGATCTTATTGAATGGGGGGAGCAGGGTGGAGGGGCCGAGTGGCCTCCTCCTGCTCCCGTTGGTGATGTCGCTAAGTTATGACCAGTGTCAGAGTCTTAGTGAAATATTACAGCATGCTCGGCTCATGTTTCAAGTGATTCCTCTTCGAGATAAGTGGGAGACACTTTGAGGGCGAGACCTACGTCATACTGCACCTGTCTGTCGGCACAGCTCTGTAAACGCAAACCTCCAGACAATAGCGTGTGGAGGTCGTTGAGATGTTTGTCAGACAAGTAAATCTTTCCTCACCCTGACTCAGCTTCCTGGTGACCTGCTTCACCGGCCAAAGCTTGTGTCCTGAAACGGAAGGTTTGGAGACATTACTTAGTTTCGTCGCAGCCTTCCAGCAAGATCCGAAACCTCAATACTTTAGGGAAAGCAGCAGCGCGCCCCGTGTGGAGGTATCACAGACACAGACCCACGTCCCATCACCGTGTGGAGGAATCACAGACACAGACCCACGTCCCATCACCGTGTGGGGGAATCACAGACACAGACCCACGTCCCATCACCGTGTGGGGGAATCGCAGACACAGACCCACGTCCCATCACCGTGTGGGGGAATCACAGACACAGACCCACGTCCCATCACCGTGTGGGGGAATCGCAGACACAGACCCACGTCCCATCACCGTGTGGGGGAATCACAGACACAGACCCACGTCCCATCACCGTGTGGGGGGAATCACAGACACAGACCCACGTCCCATCACCGTGTGGGGGAATCACAGACACAGACCCGCGTCCCATCACCGTGTGGGGGAATCACAGACACAGACCCGCGTCCCATCACCGTGTGGGGGAATCACAGACACAGACCCGCGTCCCATCACCGTGTGGGGGAATCACAGACACAGACCCGCGTCCCATCACCGTGTGGGGGAATCACAGACACAGACCCGCGTCCCATCACCATGTGGAGGAATCACAGACACAGACCCACGTCCCATCACAGTGTGGGTGAATCACAGACACAGACCCACGTCCCATCACCGTGTGGGGGAATCACAGACACAGACCCGCGTCCCATCACCGTGTGGGGGAATCACAGACACAGACCCGCGTCCCATCACCATGTGGAGGAATCACAGACACAGACCCACGTCCCATCACAGTGTGGGTGAATCACAGACACAGACCCACGTCCCATCACCGTGTGGGGGAATCACAGACACAGACCCACGTCCCATCACCATGTGGGGGAATCACAGACACAGACCCACGTCCCGTCACCATGTGGGGGAATCACAGACACAGACCCACGTCCCATCACCGTGTGGGGGAATCACAGACACAGACCCACGTCCCATCACCGTGTGGGGGAATCACAGACACAGACCCGCGTCCCATCACTGTGTGGGGGAGTCACAGACACAGACCCGCGTCCCATCACCGTGTGGGGGGAATCACAGACACAGACCCACGTCCCATCACCGTGTGGGGGGAATCACAGACTCAGACCCACGTCCCATCACCGTGTGGGGGGAATCACAGACTCAGACCCACGTCCTATCACCATGTTGGAGAATCACAGACACAGACCCACGTCCCATCACCGTGTGGGGGAATCACAGACTCAGACCCACGTCCATCACCGTGTGGGGGGAATCACAGACACAGACCCACGTCCCATCACCGTGTGGGGGGAATCACAGACTCAGACCCACGTCCCATCACCATGTTGGAGAATCACAGACACAGACCCACGTCCCATCACCGTGTGGGGGCAATCACAGACTCAGACCCACGTCCATCACCGTGTGGGGGGAATCACAGACACAGACCCACGTCCCATCACCGTGTGGGGGGAATCACAGACTCAGACCCACGTCCCATCACCATGTTGGAGAATCACAGACACAGACCCGCGTCCCATCACCGTGTGGGGGGAATCACAGACTCAGACCCACGTCCCATCACCGTGTGGGGGAATCACAGACTCAGACCCACGTCCCATCACCGTGTGGGGGGAATCACAGACTCAGACCCACGTCCCATCACCATGTTGGAGAATCACAGACACAGACCCACGTCCCATCACCGTGTGGGGGGAATCACAGACTCAGACCCACGTCCCATCACCATGTTGGAGAATCACAGACACAGACCCACGTCCCATCACCGTGTGGGGAAATCGCAGACACAGACCCACGTCCCATCACCGTGTGGGGGAATCACAGACACAGACCCACATCCCATCACCGTGTGGGGGAATCACAGACACAGACCCACGTCCCGTCACCGTGTGGGGGAATCACAGACACAGACCCACGTCCCGTCACCGTGTGGGGGAATCACAGACACAGACCCACGTCCCATCACCGTGTGGGGGAATCACAGACACAGACCCATATCCCATCACCGTGTGGGGAAATCGCAGACACTGACCCACGTCCCATCACCGTGTGGGGGGATCACAGACACAGACCCACGTCCCATCACCGTGTGGGGGAATCACAGACACAGACCCACGTCCCATCACCGTGTGGGGGAATCACCGACACAGACCCACGTCCCATCACCGTGTGGGGGAATCGCAGACACAGACCCACGTCCCATCACCGTGTGGGGGAATCACCGACACAGACCCACGTCCCATCACCGTGTGGGGGAATCACAGACACAGACCCACGTCCCATCACCGTGTGGAGAAATCACAGACACAGACCCACGTCCCATCACCGTGTGGGGGAATCACCGACACAGACCCACGTCCCATCACCGTGTGGGGGAATCACAGACACAGACCCACGTCCCATCACCGTGTGGGGGAATCACCGACACAGACCCACGTCCCATCACCGTGTGGGGGAATCACAGACACAGACCCACGTCCCATCACCGTGTGGAGAAATCACAGACACAGACCCACGTCCCATCACCGTGTGGGAGAATCGCAGACACAGACCCACGTCCCATCACCGTGTGGGGGAATCGCAGACCCAGACCCACATGTGAGAGGAGAGCTCGTCACAATAGACCAAACCCTGAACCGGTGCGAAGATCAGAGCCTGCGAGTGGAACTTCGAGACCACTGTGTGTGAAACTGTTGTGGTGTTTGGGAGAGATGTGATTCAAGAGTTACGGGAATATCTCCTTACTCTGCCTCGGATTTCACATCTTTATTCTTTTTCGTTTTCTTCTCAGATTCATCTGCCGGGTGACTGCAAGAATTAGAAAGTGTGGAGATGTTATTTAGATTAAAACACGTCATCGACAAAATAGAGTCTGAGAGCCATTTACAGCACAGGAGTGGGCCATTCGCCCCATCGTGTGCATGTCAGCTCACTGTGGAACAATCCAGTCAGTCCCGCTCCCCCAGCGCGATCCCCGTACCCCTGTAAGTTTATTTCCCTCGAGTGCCTATCCAATTTCCTTTTGAAGTCATTCATCGTCTCCGTTTCCACCACCCTCGTGGGCAGTGAGTTCCAGCTCATTACCACTCGCTGTGTAAACAAGTTCCTCCTCGTATTTCCCCCTGTATCTCTTACCCAAAACTTTCAATCTGTGTCCCCTAGTCCTTGTACCGTCAGTTCATGGGAACAGTTTTTCCTTGTCTAACTGATCTAAGCCTGTCATAATCTTGTACATTTCTATTAAATCTCCCCTCAATCTCCTTTGTTCTAAGGAGAACAAACCCAGCTTTTCCAACCTAACCTTGTAGCTAAAATCCCTCATCCCTGGAACCATTCTGGTAAATCTCCTCTGCACCCTCTCATGGGCCCTCACATCCCTCCTGAAATGTGTTGACCAGAACGGGACACAATACTCCAGTTGTGGCCGAACCAGAGCTTTATAAAGATACAGCATAACTTTCCTGAATTTGTACTCAATGCCTCTATTTATGTCGCCCAAGATCCCATATGCTTCACTAACCACTCTCTCAATATGTCCTGCCACCTTCAAAGATTGATGCACACGCACCCCCAGGTCCCTCTGTTCCTGCACACTCTTTAGAATGGTGCCATTAAGTATATATTGCCTCTCCCTATTCCTTCTGCCAAAATGCATCACCTCATACTTGTCAGTATTAAATTCCATCTGCCACCTCTCTGCCCATCCTGCTAACCTATCTGTGTCCTGTTACAGGTTGTTCATATCATCCTCACTGTCTGCCACACCTTCAAGTTTGTCAGCGACAAATTTTGAGATTCTACTCTGTATTCCAAGATCCAAGTCATTTGTATATAGCAAAAAAAGCAGTGGTCCCAGAATAGATTCAGAACTGATCTAGCAAGTGAAAACTGGGTATCCATGAGGCGCTGTGGGCCATCAGCAGCAGCAGAATTGTACTCAACCACAATCTGTAACCTCACGGCCCGGCATATCCCCCACTCTACCATTACCATCAAGCCAGGAGACCATCCCTGGTTCATTGAAGAGTGCAGGAGAGCATGCCAGGAGCAGCACCAGGCTTACCTCAAAATGAGGTGTCAACCTGGTGAAGGTACAACACAAGGACTATCTCCGTGCCAAACTGCGGAAGCAGCATGTGACAGACAGAGCTAAGTGATCCCATAACCAACGGATCAGATCTAAGCTCTGCAGTCCTGCTACATCCAGCCGTGAATGGTGGTGGACAATTAAACAACTAACTGGAGGAGATGGCTCCACAAATATCCCCATCCTCAATGATGGGGGAACCCAGCACATCAGTGTGAAAGATAAGGGAGAAGCATTTGCAACAATCTTCAGCTAGAAGTGCCAAGTTGATGATCCATCTCGGCCTCCTCCTGAAGTCCCCAGCATCACAGATGCCAGACTTCAGCCAATTTGATTCACTCTGCGTGATATCAAGAAACGACTGAAGGCACTGGATACTGCAAAGGCGATGGGCCCTGACAATATTCCGGCAATAGTACTGAAGACCTGTGTTCCAGAACTTGCCGTGCCCCTAGCCAAGCTGTTCCAGTACAGCTACAACACTGGCATCTACCCTGCAATGTGGAAAATTGCCCAGGTATGTCCTGTACACAAAAAGCAGGACAAGTCCGACCCGGCCAATTACCTCCCCATCAGTCTGCTCTCAATCATCAGTAAAGTGATGGAAGGTGTCATCAACAGTGCTATCAAGCAGCACTTGCTTAGCAATAACCTGCTCAGTGACGCTCAGTTTGGGTTACGCCAGGGCCACTCAGCTCCTGACCTCATTACAGCCTTGGTTCAAACATGGACAAAAGAGCTGAACTCAAGAGGTGAGGTGAGAGTGACTGCCCTTGACATCAAGGCAGCATTTGACCGAGTATGGCATCAAGGAGCCCTAGCAAAACTGGAGTCAATGGGAATCGGGGGGAAAACTCACCATTGGTTGGAGTCACACCTAGCGCAAAGGAAAATGGTTGTGGTTGTTGGAGGTCAATCATCTGAGCTCCAGGACATCACTGCAGGAGTTCCTCAGGGTATTGTCCTAGGCCCAACCATCTTCAGCTGCTTCATCAATGACCTTCCTTCAATCATAAGGTCAGAAGTGGGGATGTTCGCTGATGATTGCACAATGTTCAGCACCATTCGCAACTCCTCAGATACTGAAGCAGTCCGTGTAGAAATGCAGCAAGACCTGGACAATATCCAGGCTTGGGCTGATAAGTGGCAAGTAACATTCGCACCACACAAGTGCCAGGCAATGACCATCTCCAACAAGAGAGAATCTAACCATCTCCCCTTGACATTCAACGGCATTACCATCACTGAATCCCCCACTATCAACATCCTGGGGGTTACCATTGACCAGAAACTGAACTGGAGTAGCCATATAAATACCGTGGCTGCAAGAGCAGGTCAGAGGCTAGGAATCCTGCAGTGAGTAACTCACCTCCTGACTCCCCAAAGCCTGTCCACAATCTACAAGACACAAGTCAGGAGTGTGATGGAATACTCTCCACTTGCCTGGATGGGTGCAGCTCCAACAACACTCAAGAAGCTCGACACCATCCAGGACAAAGCAGCCCGCTTGATTGGCACCCCATCCACAAACATTCACTCCCTCCACCACCGACACACAGTGACAGCAGTGTGTACCATCTACAAGATGCACTGCAGCAATGCACCAAGGATCCTTAGACAGCACCTACCAAACCCGTGACCTCTACCAACTAGAAGGACAAGGGCAGCAGATGCATGGGAACACCACCACCTGCAAGTTCCCCTCCAAGTCACACACCATCCTGACTTGGAACTATATCGCCGTTCCTTCACTGTCGCTGGGTCAAAAATCCTGGAACTCCCTTCCTAACAGCACTGTGGGTGTACCTACCCCACATGGACTGCAGCGGTTCAAGAAGGCAGCTCACCACCACCTTCTCAAGGGGCAATTAGGGATGGGCAATAAATGCTGGCCTGGCCTGTGGCGTCCATATGCCACAAAATGAATTTTAAAACTCCCCAAAGGCCCCGATTCAGGCCTGTAAACTGACACTGTGAGGTTGGGTATCTATACGGTTTTGTGAAACCTCGGGGTGATGTTTCTGAGAGATGTAATCCGGAGTTACAGGAATATCTCCTTACTCTGAGTCTTCTCTCCTCGTCTTCTCCTTCTTCTTCTCTGATTCTTCTGCCGGATGACTGCAAGAATTGGAAAGAGTAGAGATGTTATATAGACCAAAACACGACCTCGACAAAATAATCCATAAAAACCTGCGCACTTCACAGACCCGCACTGAGGAATCACAGATACAGACCCACGTCCCATCACCGTGTGGGGGAATCACAGACACAGACCCACGTCCCATCACCGTGTGAGGGAATCACAGACACAGACCCACGTCCCATCACCGTGTGGGGGAATCACAGACACAGACCCACGTCCCATCACCGTGCGGGGGAATCACAGACACAGACCCACGTCCCATCACCGTGTGGGGGAATCACAGACACAGACCCACGTCCCATCACCGTGTGGGGGAATCACAGACACAGACCCACGTCCCATCACCGTGCGGGGGAATCACAGACACAGACCCACGTCCCATCACCGTGCGGGGGAATCACCGACACAGACCCACGTCCCATCACCGTGTGGGGGAATCACCGACACAGACCCACGTCCCATCACCGTGTGGGGGAATCACAGACACAGACCCACGTCCCATCACCGTGTGGGGGAATCACCGACACAGACCCACGTCCCATCACCGTGTGGGGGAATCACAGACACAGACCCACGTCCCATCACCGTGTGGGGGAATCACAGACACAGACCCACGTCCCGTCACCGTGTGGGGGGAATCACAGACACAGACCCACGTCCCATCACCGTGTGGGGGAATCACAGACACAGACCCACGTCCCATCACCGTGTGGGGGAATCATAGACACAGACCCACGTCCCATCACCGTGCGGGGGAATCACCGACACAGACCCACGTCCCATCACCGTGTGGGGGAATCACAGACACAGACCCACGTCCCATCACCGTGTGGGGGTATCACAGACACAGACCCACGTCCCATCACCGTGTGGGGGGAATCGCAGGCACAGACCCACGTCCCATCACCGTGTGGGGGAATCACAGACACAGACCCACGTCCCATCACCGTGTGGGGGAATCATAGACACAGACCCACGTCCCATCACCGTGTGGGGGAATCACAGACACAGACCCACGTCCCATCACCGTGTGGGGGTATCACAGACACAGACCCACGTCCCATCACCGTGTGGGGGGAATCGCAGGCACAGACCCACGTCCCGTCACCGTGTGGGGGGAATCACAGACACAGACCCACGTCCCATCACCGTGTGGGGGAATCACAGACACAGACCCACGTCCCGTCTCCGTGTGGGGGAATCACAGACACAGACCCACGTCCCATCACCGTGCGGGGGAATCACAGACACAGACCCACGTCCCGTCACCGTGTGGGGGAATCACAGACACAGACCCACGTCCCATCACCGTGTGGGGAAATCACAGACACAGACCCACGTCCCATCACCGTGTGGGGGAATCACAGACACAGACCCACGTCCCATCACCGTGTGGGGGAATCACAGACACAGACCCACGTCCCATCACCGTGTGGGGGAATCACAGACACAGACCCACGTCCCGTCACCGTGTGGAGGGGGGGGGGGGGGGGGGTTACAGACACAGACCCACGTGATGTTTGTGAGAGATGTAATCAGGAGCCAAGGGAATATCTCCTTACTCTGAGGCTGATTTCAAATCTTTTTTCTTCTTTTTCTCCGATTCTTCTACCGGGTGACTGCAAGAATTGGAAAGTGCGGAGAGATAAAACACGACAGCGACAAAATAATCCATAAAAACCTGCGCACTTCACAGACCCGCACTGGGGAATCACAGACACAGACCCACGTCCCATCACCGTGTGGGGGAATCACAGACACAGACCCACGTCCCGTCACCGTGTGGGGGAATCACAGACACAGACCCACGTCCCATCACCATGTGGGGGAATCACAGACACAGACCCACGTCCCATCACCGTGTGGGGGAATCGCAGACACGGACCCACGTACCCAGCAATGTGGGTACAATCCTGCCTCGATGCCTTGTGAGGGGCAAATATTCAGGAAGTGTGAAGTTGCTCACTTTGGATGTAAGAATAGAAAAGCAGAATATTTTTTAAAAGGTGTGAAACCTCTAAATATTGATGTGCAGAGAGACTTGGGTGTACTCGTAAGTTGGCAGGCCCGTACTGCAAGCAATTAGGAGGGAGAATATTGCGAATGGATTGGAGTACAGGAATAAAGGAGTTTTGTGACAATTATACAGGGCTTTGGTGCGATTGTACCTGGAGGAGTGTATGCAGTTTTATGTGTGTTTCCATAGTTTTTTTTGTTAAATCCTTTTGAGGACTTGCGTTTTAACACTGAGAAAAGATTCCATCGACGCTAGAAATCATCAGAATGTCTTTTGGACCGAGGTTGCAAACAACAGTTACTGGAATAATCAAGGAGTGTTTAAAAAAAAGCCCTTACTGGAAGTCACCTATCTTCAGATAATTACCCAGCAGAGTTTTTTTTGGACTTGGGGAAAGATGTTTACCAAGAAGTGACAGGTCAAGATATATATATAGGGGTCAGCAGGCTTGACTTTTGCTTTTGCTTTGGGCAGTGAGTTGGGATCTGAACAATCTCTTTAAAAGACAATTGGGGAAAACCTGCCAAGAGAGCAACACCCAGCTCAGTCCATTCCAACTCTTTGGAAAAGCCTGCTCGTTCTCGTCTCTTGAGAAGCTGAGGATGCAAGTGTAAGAAACTGCCTGAAACCCCTGTTACTGCATTTTCTCCTTGGAAAGCCTGCCCAATCTGATCTTCAACGTCGCCCGACAGGAACTGTTCGAGGAAGATCCAAGTGGCAGCCGTCTGGACGTATTTGGGACGCCAAACCAAAACAAAGCACATCTGACATCTCTTTCTTCAAGAATGAGAAAGTATTTGGCTAAAGAATTTTTTTGTCTGTTTTTTTCTTGTAATGGAACTCTAAGGAGTAAATCTCTTTATTTTTTAAGTTAACTGGTGTGTGCCTGTGTGTAAGGGACTAAGATGAAAAGGGAACTTTTATATTTCAATCTGTGTGTTTATACTTTATTTCATTACTGGTTAAGGTTTGTTTTACAACAAACTGATAATTTTGTTGTTTATTAAAGATTTCTGGTTGGTGTGCTTTATTCTGGGATAAAATTAGAGTCTATGATTGACCTTATCAGTAACTGGGGAAAAAAATTAAATATATGTTGTGATCTGTGGAGAAGTGGAATTAGAAAAGACAGTGCACTCCTCCCACCTCAGTTGTAACATATAATTAGGGGCTCGGTGCGGGATAACCCAGTGCCGACAATGTGCAATTGTACGAGGGGTAATAATCATCGAAAAGATAATTTTAAAAAACAGGTTTCTTTGGCAGCAGGTTAAAGTTTATTCTTGCAGAATGTCTTTATCGGTTGCTGCGACCTTTCCGGGGAATGAGGATGTATCGCTGAGTGATTTGAGGAACTTAACCAAGGTTAAACTAAAGGATTTGACAGAACTATTGGTGTTCGAGTTAAAAGCAGGAGCTAAGAGAGCGGACACGATTTAATAATAATAACATTTGCAACTGGATGAAGAAGGAGGCAAACTAGAGGGTAGTGCAGTTGAATTAACTAAAATTCAGTTCACAGAGGGGGCAGCACGAAAAAGAAAGAGAACTGGAAGTGGAAAAAAAACTTGAGTTTCAAAAGGAAGCAGAAAAAAACAGAATTGATAAAACTTGAGCTTGAAAGAGAATTGACAACAAAGGAGCTTGAATTTGAAAAAAGAGGAAAGGGAAAGAGAAGGAAGGGTATTTGAAGCTAAAAAGATGGGACTAAGCCAAAAGGGTGATCCTGGCTCCAGCTCAGGACCCAGTGGAGAGCTGTTTAAATTTGCCCATGCCCTCCCTCAGTGTTTGAGGAGAGGGAAGTGCAGGCATTTTTCACTTCTTCTGAAAAGATAGCCAGACAGATGAAGTGGCCAAAGGAAAGCTGGACACCGCTGACGCAAAGCGGGTTGACGGGACGAGCTCATGAAGTTTATGCCGCGCTTTCTGAGGAGGCCGCTGCAGATTATGAGATGGCGTAAAAGGCGATTCTCTCGGCGTATTAGTTGGTCCCTGAAACGGACAGGCAGAAACTTTGGTAGCTCGGGAGATTGTCTGGGCAGATTCACAGAGAATTTGAGAGGATAAGGCAAATTAACTTTGATCGTTGCATACAGACCCTGAAGAGGAGAACCTTGGGAAATTAATTCTCCTGGAAAAATATAAAAATTAGCATTTTGTTTATGAAGGGAACCTGGTTGGCATGTTTTATTCTGGGATAAAAATAGAGTCTATGATTGACCGTATTGAGAATGGGGCTAAACATTTAAATATATGCTGAGACATGTGGAGAAGTGGAAATAGCGAAAGAGTGCACTCCTCCCCGCATCGGACGAAACAACAGTTTCCTTCTCCATACTTAAGGAAGGACAGACTTGTATTCGGAGGCCGTGCAGTGGAGGTTCACTAGACTGATTCCCGGGATGAGAGGGTTGTCCGATGAGGAGAGATTGAGTAGAATGGGCCGATATTCTCTGGGGTTTGGAAGAATGAGAGGTGATCTCATTGAAATGTATAAAATTCTCAGAGGGTTTGACAGGGTAGATGTTGAGAGGCTGTTTTCCCCCCGGCTGGAGAGTCTACAACTGTGGGGGTGGGGGGGTGTCCCAGTCTCAGGATAAGGGGTCGGCCATTGGGGACTGAAATGGGGAGAAATGTCTTCACTCAGAGGGTTGTGAATCTCTGGAATTCTCTCCCCCAGAGAGCTGTAGATGCTCAGTCGTTGAGTGTATTCGAGACTGAGATTGAGAGATTTTTGGGCACTGAGGGGATCGAGGGGTAGGGAGGGAAAGGGGAGATGAGGTGGAAGATCAGCCGTGATCTTACTGAGTGGGGATAGCAGTCGCGAGGGGCCGAATGGCCTCCTCCTGCTCCCCTTTCCTATGTTCTTCAGCAGACTGGCAGCAGAGGTGGATCATGTGAGAGGAGAGCTCGTCACAATAGACGACACCTGGAACCGGTGCGAAGATCAGAGCCTGCGAGTGGAACTTCGAGACCACTGTGTGTGAAACTGTTGTGGTGTTTGTGAGAGATGTGATTCAAGAGTTACGGGAATATCTCCTTACTCTGCCTCGGATTTCACATCTTTCTTCTTCCTTTTCTCCTTCTTCTCAGATACTGCTGCCGGTTGACTGCAAGAATTGGAAAGTGTGGAGATGTTATATAGAGCAAAGCACATCATCGCCAAACTACTCGATAAAAATCTGGGCACTTAACAGACCAGCACTGAGGAATCGCAGACACAGACCCGCGTCCCGTCACAGTGTGGGGGAATCGCAGACACAGACCCGCGTCCGTCACAGTGTGGGGGAATCACAGACACAGACCCACGTCCCATCACAGTGTGGGGGAATCACAGACACAGACCCGCGTCCCGTCACCGTGTGGGGGAATCACAGACACAGACCCGCGTCCCATCACCGTGTGGGGGAATCACAGACATAGACCCATGTCCCGTCACAGTGTGGGGGAATCACAGACACAGACCCACGTCCCATCACCGTGTGGGGGGAATCGCAGACACAGACCCACGTCCCATCACCGTGTGGGGGAATCACAGACACAGACCCACGTCCCATCACTGTGTGGGGGGAATCACAGACACAGACCCACGTCCCATCACCGTGCGGGGGAATCGCAGACACAGACCCACGTCCCATCACCGTGTGGGGGGAATCGCAGACACAGACCCACGTCCCATCACCGTGCGGAGGAATCGCAGACACAGACCCACGTCCCATCACCGTGTGGGTGGGGCTCCAGAGGCGGTTTAAATTGACTGGTGAGAATCCTTACTGAAATGTTACAATGCACTGAGATCCGACACTAAGATTATGCGGAAGGCATTTCAACATCGATTAATTGCAGTCAATCCCTTCGACAACAGTTCCAGGCCTGAAAGTTCAGCAAAGCACACCCAACCTTTCACACATTCATGGGAGAGGTTTGTTAAGGGGCATTCAGTGAAGAGACGTGATCAATTGCAGTCTTAATCTTGGTTAGCTCACCTAACTGCTGCTCGTTCGAAAGATCCACGGCTGAAATCAAAATCGGATTTTAGTTACGAAGATTGCAAATTAACTCACATCAGGAAAAAAGATCAAATTAAGATGCTATCGACTGCGGAGAGTGAAGGGATTGGAAACTGGAGGCCAACGGTACCGGGCAGTCACCAACACAGACCCACGTCCCGTCACCGTGTGGGGGAATCACAGACACAGGCCCACGTCTGAGGGTCAGTACTGAGGGAGTGCTGCACTGTCGGAGGGTCAGTACTGAGGGAGTGCTGCACTGTCGGAGGGTCAGTACTGAGGGAGTGCCGCACTGTCGGAGGGTCAGTACTGAGGGAGTGCTGCACTGTCGGAGGGTCAGTACTGAGGGAGTGCTGCACTGTTGGAGGGTCAGTACTGAGGGAGCGCTGCACTGTCAGAGGATCAGTATGAGGGAGTGCTGCACTGTCAGAGGGTCAGTACTGAGGGAGTGCCGCACTGTCGGAGGGTCAGTACTGAGGGAGTGCTGCACTGTCGGAGCGTCAGTACTGAGGGAGTGCTGCACTGTCGGAGGGCCAGTACTGAGGGAGTGCCGCACTGTCGGAGGGTCAGTACTGAGGGAGTCCTGCACTGTCAGAGGGTCCGTACTGAGGGAGCGCTGCACTGTCGGAGGGTCAGTACTGAGAGAGTGCTGCACTGTCGGAGGGTCAGTACTGAGGGAGTGCTGCACTGTCAGAGGGTCCGTACTGAGGGAGCGCTGCACTGTCAGAGGGTCAGTACTGAGGGAGTGCTGCACCGTCAGAGGGTCAGTACTGAGGGAGTGCTGCACTGTCGGAGGGTCAGTACTGAGGGAGTGCTGCACTGTTGGAGGGTCAGTAGTGAGAGAGCGCTGCACTGTCAGAGGATCACTGTGAGGGAGTGCTGCACTGTCAGAGGGTCAGTACTGAGGGAGTGCCGCACTGTCGGAGGGTCAGTACTGAGGGAGTGCTGCACTGTCGGAGGGTCAGTACTGAGGGAGCACTGCACTGTCGGAGGGTCTGTACTGAGGGAGCGCTGCACTGTCGGAGGGTCATTACTGAGGGAGTGCTGCACTGTCGGAGGGTCAGTACAGAGGGAGTGCTGCAGTGTCAGGGGGTCAGTACTGAGGGAGCGCTGCACTGTCGGAGGGTCAGTACTGAGGGAGTGCCGCACTGTCAGTACTGAGGGAGTGCTGCACGGTCAGAGGGTCCGTACTGAGGGAGCGCTGCACTGTCGGAGGGTCAGTACTGAGGGAGTGCTGCACTGTCGGAGGGTCAGTACTGAGGGAGTGCTGCACTGTCAGAGGGTCAGTTCTGAAGGAGCACTGCACTGTCAGAGGGTCAGTACTGAGGGAGCGCTGCACTGTCGGAGGGTCAGTATTGAGGGAATGCCGCACTGTCGGATGGTCAGTTCTGAGGGTGCGCTGCACTGTCGGAGGGTCAGTACTGAGGGAGTGCTGCACTGTCGGAGGGTCAGTACTGAGGGAGTGCTGCACTGTCGGAGGGTCAGTACTGAGGGAGTGCTGCACTGTCAGAGGGTCCGTACTGAGGGAGCGCTGCACTGTCGGAGGGTCAGTACTGAGGGAGTGCTGCACCGTCAGAGGGTCAGTACTGAGGGAGTGCTGCACTGTCGGAGGGTCAGTACTGAGGGAGTGCTGCACTCTTGGAGGGTCAGTACTGAGGGAGCGCTGCACTGTCAGAGGGTCAGTATGAGGGAGTGCTGCACTATCAGAGGGTCAGTACTGAGGGAGTGCCGCACTGTCGGAGGGTCAGTACTGAGGGAGTGCTGCAGTGTCAGAGGGTCAGTACTGAGGGAGTGCTGCACTGTCAGATAGTCAGTACTGAGGGAGCGCTGCACTGTCGGAGGGTCAGTACTGAGGGAGTGACGCACTGTCGGAGGGTCAGTACTGAGAGATTGCTGCACTGTCGGAGGGTCAGTACTGAGAGAGTGCTGCACTGTCGGAGGGTCAGTACTGAGGGAGCGCTGCACTGTCAGAGGGTCAGTACTGAGGGAGTGCTGCACTGTCAGAAGGTCAGTATGAGGGAGTGCTGCACTGTCAGCGTGTCAGTACTGAGGGAGTGCCGCACTGTCGGAGGGTCAGTACTGAGGGAGTGCTGCACTGTCGGAGGGTCAGTACTGAGAGAGTGCTGCACTGTTAGAGGGTCAGTTCTGAGGGAGTGCCGTATTTTGAGGGTTGCTGTTTGTGGGATCTTGCTGTGCGCCAATTGGCTGCTGTGTCTCCGACATTACAACCGTGGCCACACTTCAAAAAAAGTCCTTTATTGTCTGTGAGGATCTTTGGGAAATCCTGAGGTGGGGAAAGGTGCTATAGCAATGGAAGTCTTTCTATCTTATCTATCTATTCACTCTTTGTATCTGGTGATACTCACTGTTGACTCTTGAACAAACTCTGACAGTTCAAATAATGCACTGAAAGGAAAGATGAGAAGAGATCTTATTATAAATCCTCCACAAGACAGGTAAACGAAAGAGTGAACAATCTGGGTCTTTTTCTCTTGGACAGAGAAGGCTGAGGGGTGACCTGATTGAGGTCTTTAAAATGATGAAGGGGGTTTCGATCGGGTAGACGTAGAGAAGATGTTTCCACTTGTGGGGGGAGAGACCAGAACTCGGGGCCATCAATATAAGACAGTCACTAATAAATCCGATGGGGAATTCCGGAGAAACCTCTTTCCCCAGAGAGTGGTGAGAATGTGGAACTCGCTCCACAGGGAGTGGTTGAGGTGAATAGTATCGATGTATTTAAGGGGGAAGCCGGATAAACACATGAGGGAGAAAGGAATAGAAGGATATGGTGATAGGGTGAGATGGAGAGGGGGGGGTGGGAGGAGGCTCGTGTGGGGCAGAAACACCAGCACGGAGAAGATGGGCCGAATGGCCTGTTTCTGTAGATTGAATGTATTTCTCTGATGGCAGTGTGAAGACCGTGTCTCTATAAACAGACATAGAGCACAGAAGCAAGGAAGTTCTACTAAACCGTTGATAAATCACCAGTCAGTCCCCAGCTGGAGAATTGCGTCCGATTCCGGTCGCCACACCCTTCAGGACGGGTGTCGAGTCCTTGGAGAGGGTGCGGAGGGAGATTTACTGGAAGGGTCCCAGGGATGAGGGACTTCAGGTAATGTGGAGTGACTGGGAGAAGCTGGGATTGTTCTCCTCAGAGCAGAGAAGGTTAAGGGGGAGATTTAATCGAGGCGTTCAAAATCATGAGGGGGTTTCGATGGGAGTAAATGAGGAGAAACTGTCCCCAGTGGCGGGAGGGTCGGTAACCAGAGGGACACAGATTGAGGACAATCGGTAAAAGAACCAGAGGGTGGGGGGAGATGAGGAGAATGTTTTTGACGCAGTGAGTTGTTGTGATCTGGAACGCGGAGAGTGGGGGCTACTTGGATCGATCTCTCAAAGGGCCAGCACAGGGACGATGGGCCGAATGGACTCCTCCTGGTGGTGCATGAATCTATGATTTTATGGCAGACGCTCTTCCCATACTCACTCAGCAAAATGAAGAATCCAGCCAGACATAAAATCCCAGCACAGATCAAACCATATGTCCGGATGACTTTGTAATCTGTGTTCGTCAGAGAAAGAGCACAAGAATTAACAGGCGTGATTATGCACAAAAGCAAACATGCTAATGACCTCTGCGCAATCCCCATTTCGGCAGTGCCCGCGTTTACAATGGGAAAAACGCACGTAAACATGTCACGCTGTAGTTACACCCCCCCCACCAGCGGTGGTGCTGTGGCACCTAATATCTCTCCGCTCCTCAGCCTTGTGCTGTCCAATAGGCTCGCAACGGCTCAACTTCCCGATAGGCTTGCATTATGTATACTTGAGAAGATAGGCGGGGCCTTGGGTTTTGCGTCTTACCCGAGCGGAATCACTTCTGTGGCTGGGTTATCCGATCATGGACTGCAGCTTCGTTCAGGCGTCTCAACATCCCCGCGCAGGCACGGGAACAGAGGAACTCGAGGAGGCCATTCAGCCCCTCGGGTCTGTTCCGCCATTCAGTGAGATCTTGGCCGATATGTGATCCGACTCCACAATTCCCTCCTTTGTCCCATATCCCTTAAAAAAAAAAATCTAGCAATCCCAGATTAAAAATTAACAATTGATCCCGCGTTGATTGACCACTGGCGGCAATTTCCTAATTACACTCCAGAAAAACCGGGCTCTGGTTTTCAGAGTCTGTCCCCAGGCGGCTTTCTGATTATATGTACGACCGGGTCCAGTTCAGTTTCTGTTTTTTTGTCAGTTCATTGCATTCAGGGTCAAGAACGCTGGCAGATATCCCCGTAACCCAGCCACCCGAACCCAGGGGCAACTGCGAGTAATTTTCAGTAGACATGGCAGGTCCTGCCCAACCTTCATGCCCTCTTTACTAACTTGCAAAAACAGAAACTGAACTGGAGTAGCCGTATAAATACCGTGGCAACAAGAACAGGTCAGAGGTTAGGAATCCTGCGGTGAGTAACTCACCTCCTGACTCCCCAAAGCCTGTCCACCATCTACAAGGCACAAGTCAGGAGTGTGATGGAATACTCTCCACTTGCCTGGATGGGTGCAGCTCCAACAACACTCAAGAAGCTCGACACCATCCAGGACAAAGCAGCCCACTTGATTGGCACCCCATCCTCAAACATTCACTCCCTCCACCTCCGACGCACAGTGGCAGCAGTGTGTACCCTCTACAAGATGCACTGCAGCAACGCACCAAGGCTCCTTAGACAGCACCTTCCAAACCCGCCACCTCTACCAACTAGAAGGACAAGGGCAGCAGATGCATGGGAACACCACCACCTGCAAGTTCCCCTCCAAGTCACACACCATCCTGACTTGGAACTATATCGCCGTTCCTTCACTGTCGCTGGGTCAAAAATCCTGGAACTCCCTTCCTAACTGTGGGTGTACCTACCCCACATGGACTGCAGCGGTTCAAGAAGGCAGCTCACCACCACCTCCTCAAGGGGCAATTAGGGATGGGCAATAAATGCTGGCCTGGCCAGTGACGCCCACATTCCATGAATATTACCAAAGTGGTGAAGAGGGGGTCAGGCTCTCAATCACCCGGACGTGCGGCCAGAACCATCAGCCAATGAATGGCATCAAGAGACCATGTTTGGAATTAGGTCATCAACATGAATACTTACCATAATGGAATTTCGACTGGTCCGGAATTACTACAGGAATACCTGGAAAAACACAGGGATGAGACAAGAACAAAAACAAGAACTGTCAATTATATAGCACTTACAATGCAATAAAACATCCCACTGGACCCAGTAGAAGCAAAATCTGACCCCGGGCCACATCAGGAGATATCAGGGACCGGTGACCAAAAGCTCAGTCAGAGAGGTCGGTTTTTTAAGGAGCGTCTTAAAGGAGGAGAGAGAGAGAGAGAGGGGGAGAGGTTCAGGGAGGGAACTCCAGAGCTTAGGGCCGCCAGGCAGCTGAAGGCACGGCCGCCAATGGTGGAGCGATGGGAATCGGGGGATGGGCGAGAGGCCGGAATTGGAGGGAGCGCAGAGATCTCGGAGGGTTGTAGGGGCTGGAGGGGGTTACAGAGATAGGGAGGGTTGTAGGGACTGGAGGAGGTTACAGAGATAGGGAGGGTTGTAGGGGCTGGAGGAGGTTACAGAGATAGGGAGGGTTGTAGGGGCTGGAGGAGGTTACAGAGATAGGGAGGGTTGTAGGGACTGGAGGAGGTTACAGAGATAGGGAGGGTTGTAGGGGCTGGAGGAGGTTACAGAGATAGGGAGGGTTGTAGGGGCTGGAGGAGGTTACAGAGATAGGGAGGGTTGTAGGGACTGGAGGAGGTTACAGAGATAGGGAGGGTTGTAGGGGCTGGAGGAGGTTACAGAGATAGGGAGGGTTGTAGGGACTGGAGGAGGTTAGAGAGATAGGGAGGGTTGTAGGGGCTGGAGGAGGTTACAGAGATAGGGAGGGTTGTAGGGGCTGGAGGAGGTTACAGAGATAGGGAGGGTTGCAGGGACTGGAGGAGGTTACAGAGATAGGGAGGGTTGTAGGGACTGGAGGAGGTTAGAGAGATAGGGAGGGTTGTAGGGGATGGAGGAGGTTAGAGAGATCGGGAGGGTTGTCGGGGCTGGAGGAGGTTAGAGAGATAGGGAGGGTTGTAGGGACTGGAGGAGGTTAGAGAGATAGGGAGGGTTGTAGGGGCTGGAGGAGGTTACAGAGATAGGGAGGGTTGTAGGGGCTGGAGGAGGTTAGAGAGATAGGGAGGGTTGTAGGGGCTGGAGGAGGTTAGAGAGATAGGGAGGGTTGTAGGGGCTGGAGGAGGTCAGAGAGATAGGGAGGGTTGTAGGGGCTGGAGGAGGTTAGAGAGATAGGGAGGGTTGTAGGGGCTGGAGGAGGTTAGAGAGATAGGGAGGGTTGTAGGGGCTGGAGGTGGCTCCTTAGAACTGTCACGATGGGACGAATGGTCCCTTGCTGTGCTGGAACATTCCAGGATCTCCTTCTTAAGTGCCAGAAATGGGACAGATGATCACAGCAGTATCAGAGTTGCTGCAACAGAGAGTGAGGCGAGATATTATTAACATCAGCAGAAAGAAAATATATCCAGCTTTCTGCCCACTGGTGTGTTCTGGAATGAGATTGAACACTGGGATTGGTGTCGGGACAGGAATTTGGCTGACATCGGCTTTTAACACGCACAGACACAAACCTTACGGAGCAATTCTTGATTTTTCCCCTGATTATCCTTTCAAATGATTTGATATTTGAGGCAGGAATCTATCTGACAAGCAGCTGCAGTTAATAGTTCACAGTAAAACATTCATCGTATAGCCTCCTATTGAGAAATAAGACTGTCCCTCTGACAGTGCAGCACACCCTCAGGACTGACCCTCCGACAGTGCAGCACTCCCTCAGGACTGACCCTCCGACAGTGCAGCACTCCCTCAGGATTGACCCTGTGAAAGTGCAGCACTCCCTCAGTACTGACCCTCCGACAGTGCAGCACTCCCCCAGTATTGACCCTGTGAAAGTGCAGCGCTCCCTCAGTACTGACCCTCTGACAGTGCAGCACTCCCTCAGTACTGACCCTCCGACAGTGCAGCACTCCCTCAGGATTGACCCTCCGACGGTGCAGCGCTCCCTCAGTACTGACCCTCCGACAGTGAAGCACTCCCTCTGTACTGACCCTCCGACGGTGCAGCGCTCCCTCAGTACTGACCCTCCAACAGTGCAGCACTCCCTCAGCACTGTGCATGGAACCCGTACCCCAAAGAGTCAGTGAGTGTGGGACCCGTACCCCAGTGAGAGCCAGTGTGTGTGGGACCCGTACCCAGCGAGAGAGAGTGTGTGTGGGACACGTACCCCAGTGAGAGTCAGTGTGTGTGGGACCCGTACCCCAGTGAGAGACAGTGTGTGTGGGACCCGTACCCCAGTGAGAGACAGTGTGTGTGGGATCCGACCCCCAGTGAGAGTCAGTGTGTGTGGGACCCGTACCCCAGTGAGAGTCAGTGTGTGTGGGACCCGTACCCCAGTGAGAGACAGTGTGTGGGGAACCCGTACCCCAGTGAGAGTCAGTGTGTGTGGGACCCGTACCCCAGTGAGAGACAGCGTGTGTGGGACACGTACCCCAGTGAGAGTCAGTGTGTTTGGGACACGTACCCCAGTGAGAGACAGTGTGTGGGGAACCCGTACCCCAGTGAGAGTCAGTGTGTGTGGGACCCGTACCCCAGTGAGAGTCAGTGTGTGTGGGACACGTACCCCAGTGAGAGACAGTGTGTGTGGGACACGTACCCCAGTGAGAGTCAGTGTGTGTGATACCCGTACCCCAGTGAGAGTCAGTGTGTGTGGGACCCGTACCCCAGTAAGAGTCAGTGTGTGTGGGACACGTACCCCAGTGAGAGTCAGTGTGTGTGGGACACGTACCCCAGTGAGAGTCAGTGTGTGTGGGACACGTACCCCAGTGAGAGTCAGTGTGTGTGGGACCCGTACCCCAGTGAGAGTCAGTGTGTGTGGGACCCGTACCCCAGTGCGAGTCAGTGCGTGTGGGACCCGTACCCCAGTGAGAGTCGGTGTGTGTGGAACCCGTACCCCAGTGAAAGTCAGTGTGTGTGGAACCCGTACCCCAGTGAGAGTCAGTGTGTGTGGAACCCCAGTGAGAGTCAGTGTGTGTGGGACCCGTACCCCAGTGAGAGTCAGTGTGTGTGTGGGACCCGTACCCCAGTGAGAGTCAGTGTGTGGGACCTGTACCCCAGTGAGAGTCAGTGTGTGTGGGACCCGTACCCCAGTGAGAGTCAGTGTGTGTGGGACCCGTACCCCAGTGAGAGTCAGTGTGTGTGGGAACCCGTACCCCAGTGAGAGTCAGTGTGTGTGGGACCCGTACCCCAGTGAGAGTCAGTGTGTGTGGGACCCGTACCCCAGTGAGAGTCAGTGTGTGTGGAACCCGTACCCCAGTGAGAGTCAGTGTGTGTGGGACCCGTACCCCAGTGAGAGTCAGTGTGTGTGGGAACCCGTACCCCAGTGAGAGTCAGTGTGTGTGGGACCCGTACCCCAGTGAGAGTCAGTGTGTGTGGGACCCGTACCCCAGTGAAAGACAGTGTGTGTGTGGGACCCGTACCCCAGTGAGAGTCAGTGTGTGTGGGACCCGTACCCCAGTGAGAGTCAGTGTGTGTGGGACCCGTACCCCAGTGAAAGACAGTGTGTGTGTGGGACCCGTACCCCAGTGAGAGTCAGTGTGTGTGTGGGACCCGTACCCCAGTGAAAGACAGTGTGTGTGTGGGACCCGTACCCCAGTGAGAGTCAGTGTGTGTGGGACCCGTACCCCAGTGAGAGTCAGTGTGTGTGTGGGACCCGTATCCCAGTGAGAGTCAGTGTGTGTGTGGGACCCGTACCCCAGTGAGAGTCAGTGTGTGTGGGACCCGTACCCCAGTGAGAGTCAGTGTGTGTGTGGGACCCGTACCCCAGTGAGAGTCAGTGTGTGTGTGGGACCCGTACCCCAGTGAGAGTCAGTGTGTGTGGGACCCGTACCCCAGTGAGAGTCAGTGTGTGTGTGGGACCCGTACCCCAGTGAGAGTCAGTGTGTGTGGGACCCGTACCCCAGTGAGAGTCAGTGTGTGTGTGGGCCCCGTACCCCATTGAGAGTCAGTGTGTGTGGAACCCGTACCCCAGTGAGAGTCAGTGTGTGTGGGCCCCGTACCCCAGTGAGAGTCAGTGTGTGTGGGACCCGTACCCCAGTGAGAGTCAGTGTGTGTGGGACCCGTACCCCAGTGAGAGTCAGTGTGTGTGGGACCCGTACCCCAGTGAGAGTCAGTGTGTGTGGAACCCGTACCCCAGTGAGAGTCAGTGTGTGTGGAAATTGACTGGGATCGTGTCCACATTTCTCCCAAGTAACAAGGGCCATTTGGAGTCAGTTGATGGCCTTTTCGTACCAGTGGTTAGGTTTTGCATCTTTCACTCCTGGGATAACGATGCGAGGGACTTTGTTACTTGCTGCTTTCATTGGAGGCGGGACTGAGACGTGTGAAAGCTCTGTCAGAGATTGAGAAAATGTTGATGAACAGGCGAATGTGACGGAGGCAGGAAATGTTCAGCTTTTCCCTGAACTAAAGAAGTTCACTCGCACCTTTCATGCCTGAGGACATCCCAAGGGCCTCACAGACACTGAAGGCTCTTTTTTTTAAGTGTGCTCCCTGTTGTAATGTAGGAAACACAACAGTCAATTTACTCCCTCAGTACTGGCCCTCCGACAGTGCGGCGCTCCCTCAGTACTGACCCTCCGACAGTACAGCACTCCCTCAGTACTGACCCACCGACAGTGCAGCACTCCCTCAGTACTGACCCTCCGACAGTGCGGCACTCCCTCAGTACTGACCCTCCGACAGTGCAGCACTCCCTCAGTACTGACCCTCCGACAGTGCGGCACTCCCTCAGTACTGGCCCTCCGACAGTGCGGCACTCCCTCAGTACTGACCCTCCGACAGTACAGCACTCCCTCAGTACTGACCCTCCGACAGTGCAGCACTCCCTCAGTACTGACCCTCCGACAGTGCGGCACTCCCTCAGTACTGACCCTCCGACAGTACAGCACTCCCTCAGTACTGAACCTCCGACAGTGCGGCACTCCCTCAGTACTGACCCTCCGACAGTGCAGCACTACCTCAGTACTGACCCTCCGACAGTGCAGCACTCCCTCAGTACTGACCCTCCGACAGTGCGGCACTCCCTCAGTACTGACCCTCAGACAATGCAGCACTCCCTCAGTACGGACCCTCCAACTCTGCGGAGTTCCCTCAGGACCGACCCTCCCTATTGGGAAATGTCGACCTGGATTACGCAGCTCAATTTGAACTGTGTTTTGTGTCTGTGTTTAACAAAACTTTTGCAATATAATCTTTGAACATTCTCTTTACCGAGAATTTTTCACCACAGAAACAGGCCATTCGGCCCATCTGGTGTTTCAGTCCCATTTCTCCACGGGTCACTGCATGTTAACCAAAATTTTCCCACTTACTAAGATAAGGCAGAAGCATTTGCAACAATCTTCAGCCAGAACTGCCAAGTTGATGATCCATCTCGGCCTCCTCCTGAAGTCCACAGCATCACAGATGCCAGACTTCAGCCAATTCAATTCACTCCGTGTGATATCAAGAAACGACTGAAGGCACTGGATACTGCAAAGGCTATGGGCCCTGACAATATTCCAGCAATAGTACTGAAGACCTGTGCTCCAGAACTTGCCGCGCCCCTAGCCAAGCTGTTCCAGTACAGCTACAACACTGGCATCTACCCAGCAATGTGGAAAATTGCCCAGGTATGCCCTGTACACAAAAGGCAGGACAAGTCCAACCCGGTCAATTGCTGCCCCATCAGTCTACTCTCAATCATCAGTGAAGTGATGGAAGGTGTCATCAACAGTGCCATCAAGCAGCACTTGCTGAGCAATAACCTGCTCAGTGATGCTCAGTTTGGGTTCCGCCAGGGCCACCCAGTTCCTGACCTCATTACAGCCTTGGTTCAAACATAGACAAAAGAGCTGAACTCCAGAGGTGAGGTGAGAGTAACGGCCCTTGACATCAAGGCAGCATTTGACCGAGTACGGATTCAAGGAGCCCTAGCAAAACTGGAGTCAATGGGAATCAGGGGGAAAACCCTCCGCTGGCTGGAGTCATACCTAGCGCAAAGGAAGATGGTTGTGGTTGTTGGAGGTCAATCATCTGAGCTCCAGGACATCACTGTAGGAGTTCCTCAGGGTAATGTCCTGGGCCCAACCATATTCAGCTGCTTCATCAATGACCTTCCTCCAATCATAAGGTCAGAAGTGGGGATGTTCGCTGATGATTGCACAATGTTCAGCACCATTCACGACTCCTCAGATACTGAAGCAGTCCGTGTAGAAATGCAGCAAGACCTGGACAATATCCAGGCTTGGGCTGATAAGTGGCAAGTAACATTCACACCACACAAGTGCCAGGCAATGACCATCTCCAACAAGAGAGAATCTAACCATCTGCCCATGACATTCAATGGCATTACCATCGCTGAATCCCCCACTATCAACATCCTGGGGGTTACCATTGACCAGAAACTGAACTGGAGTAGCCATATAAATACCGTGGCTGCAAGAGCAGGTCAGAGGCTGGGAATCCTGCGGTGAGTAACTCACCTCCTGACTCCCCAAAGCCTGTCCACCATCTACAAGGCACAAGTCAGGAGTGTGATGGAATACTCTCCACTTGCCTGGATGGGTGCAGCTCCAACAACACTCAAGAAGCTCGACACCATCCAGGACAAAGCAGCCCGTTTGATTGGCACCCCATCCTCAAACATTCACTCCCTCCCCCACCGACACACAGTGACAGCAGTGTGTACCATCTACAAGGATCCTTAGACAGCACCTTCCAAACCTGCAACCTCTACCATCTTGAAGGATTAGGGCAGCAGATGCATGGGAACACCACCACCTGCAAGTTCCCCTCCAAGTCACACACCATCCTGACTTGGAACTATATCACCGTTCCTTCACTGTCGCTGGGTCAAAATCCTGGAACTCCCTTCCTAACAGCACTGTGGGTGTACCTACCCCCACATGGACTGCAGCGGTTCAAGGAGGCAGCTCACCACCACCTTCTCAAGGACAATTAGGGATGGACAATAAATGTTGGCCTGGCCAGTGACACCCACATCCTGTGAAAGAATAAAAAAAAGATGGCCCCGAGTTCTGGTCTCTCCCCCCCACAAGTGGAAACATCTTCTCTACGTCTACCCGATCGAAACCCCCTTCATCATTTTAAAGACCTCAATCAGGTCACCCCTCAGCCTTCTCTTTTCCAGAGAAAAGACCCCCAGATTGTTCAGTCTTTCCTGATAGTTATAACCTCTCAGTTCTGGGATCATTCCAGGAAACCTTTTTGCACCTTCCCCAGTGCCTCTCTATCCTTTTAGTAATATGGAGACCGGAACTGTGCACAGTGCTCCGAGTGTGGTCTAACCAAGGGATATGGAGACTGGAACTGTGCACAGTGCTCCGAGTGTGGTCTAACCAAGGTATATGGAGATCGGAACTGTGCACAGTGCTCAGAGTGTGATCTAACCAAGGGATATGGAGACCGGAACTGTGCACAGTGCTCCGAGTGTGGTCTAACCAAGGGATATGGAGACCGGAACTGTGCACAGTGCTCCGAGTGTGGTCTAACCAAGGGATCTGGAGACCGGAACTGTGCACAGTGCTCCGAGTGTGATCTAACCAAGGGATATGGAGACCGGAACTGTGCACAGTGCTCCGAGTGTGGTCTAACCAAGGGACATGGAGACCGGAACTGTGCACAGTGCTCCGAGTGTGGTCTAACCAAGGGATATGGAGACCGGAACTGTGCACAGTGCTCCGAGTGTGATCTAACCAAGGGATATGGAGACCGGAACTGTGCACAGTGCTCCGAGTGTGGTCTAACCAAGGGACATGAAGACCGGAACTGTGCACAGTGCTCCGAGTGTGGTCTAACCGAGGTATATGGAGACCGGAACTGTGCACAGTGCTCCGAGTGTGGTCTAACCGAGGGATATGGAGACCGGAACTGTGCACAGTGCTCCGAGTGTGGTCTAACCCAGGGATATGGAGACCGGAACTGTGCACAGTGCTCCGAGTGTGGTCTAACGAAGGGATATGGAGACTGGAACTGTGCACAGTGCTCCCAGTGTGGTCTAACCAAGGTATATGGAGACCGGAACTGTGCACAGTGCTCCAAGTGTGGTCTAACCAAGGTATATGGAGACTGGAACTGTGCACAGTGCTCCGAGTGTGGTCTAACCGAGGGATATGGAGACCGGAACTGTGCACAGTGCTCCAAGTGCGATCTAACCAAGGTATATGGAGACCGGAACTGTGCACAGTGCTCCAAGTGTGGTCTAACCGAGGGATATGGAGACCGGAACTGTGCACAGTGCTCCAAGTGCGATCTAACCAAGGTATATGGAGACCGGAACTGTGCACAGTGCTCCGAGTGTGGTCTAACCGAGGGATATGGAGACCTGAACGTGCACAGTGCTCCGAGCGTGGTCTAACCAAGGTATATGGAGACTGGAACTGTGCACAGTGCTCCGAGCGTGGTCTAACCGAGGGATATGGAGACCGGAACTGTACACAGTGCTCCCAGTGTGGTCTAACCAAGGGATATGGAGACCTGAACGTGCACAGTGCTCCAAGTGTGGTCTAACCAAGGGATATGGAGACCTGAACGTGCACAGTGCTCCAAGTGTGGTCTAACCAAGGTATATGGAGACCGGAACTGTGCACAGTGCTCCAAGTGTGGTCTAACCAAGGTATATGGAGACTGGAACTGTGCACAGTGCTCCGAGTGTGGTCTAACCGAGGGATATGGAGACCGGAACTGTGCACAGTGCTCCAAGTGCGGTCTAACCAAGGTACATGGAGACCGGAACTGTGCACAGTGCTCCAAGTGTGGTCTAACCGAGGGATATGGAGACCGGAACTGTGCACAGTGCTCCAAGTGCGATCTAACCAAGGTATATGGAGACCAGAACTGTGCACAGTGCTCCAAGTGTGGTCTAACCGAGGGATATGGAGACCTGAACGTGCACAGTGCTCCGAGCGTGGTCTAACCAAGGTATATGGAGACTGGAACTGTGCCCAGTGCTCCCAGTGTGGTCTAACCAAGGTATATGGAGACCGGAACTGTGCACAGTGCTCCAAGCATGGTCCAACCAAGGTATATGGAGTCTGGAACTGTGCACAGTGCTCCAAGTGTGGTCTGACCAAGGTATATGGAGACTGGAACTGTGCACAGTGCTCCCAGTGTGGTCTAACCAAGGGATATGGAGACCTGAACTTGCACAGTGCTCCAAGTGTGGTCTAACCAAGGTATATGGAGACTGGAACTGTGCACAGTGCTCCGAGTGTGGTCTAACCAAGGTATATGGAGTCTGGAAGTGCGCACAGTGCTCCCAGTGTGGTCTAACCAAGGTATATGGAGACTGGAACTGTGCACAGTGCTCCAAGTGTGGTCTTACCAAGGTATATGGAGACTGGAACTGTGCACAGTGCTCCAAGTGTGGTCTTACCAAGGTATATGGAGACTGGAACTGTGCACAGTGCTCCAAGTGTGGTCTTACCAAGGTATATGGAGACTGGAACTGTGCAAAGTGCTCCAAGTGTGGTCTTACCAAGGTATATGGAGACTGGAACTGTGCACAGTGCTCCAAGTATGGTCTAACCAAGGTATATGGAGTCTGGAACTGTGCACTGTGCTCCGAGTGTGATCTAACCGAGGTATATGGAGACTGGAACTGTGCACAGTGCTCCGAGTGTGGTCTAACCGAGGGATATGGAGACTGGAACTGTGCACAGTGCTCCCAGTGTGGTCTAACCAAGGTATATGGAGACCGGAACTGTGCACAGTGCTCCAAGTGTGGTCTGACCAAAGTATATGGAGACTGGAACTGTGCACAGTGCTCCCAGTGTGGTCTAACCAAGGGATATGGAGACCTGAACTTGCACAGTGCTCCAAGTGTGGTCTAACCAAGGGATATGGAGACTGGAACTGTGCACAGTGCTCCGAGTGTGGTCTGACCATGGCTTTCTGCAAGTTTAAGATTACATCTCTGCTTTTCAGTTCCACAGCTCTCCCAATGAACCACAGTGGTTTCAGTTTGGTGTCCGGGAAGAGACTGAGTGAAGGACTGATGTGCCTCCCCTGAAGGCTGGTGAGCAAGTGCGGTCGCTGACGAGAAACCCAGCCAGGGTTCAGCTTTGACCATTGGGCCGGGGCGGCCGCGTCGGGTCGGGGAATAGAATCCGCGGCCTGTGTTGGGGGAGAGTCCTCCCGGCTCCGACGTGCAAGCGGATCGAGGGGCCCACCCGTCTTCGGGACCTGCTCCGTGGGATCTCTCTGCGCGCCAGACACCTGCCACCTGGTCCTACCCCTCCCTGAAACGACAGCGAAGGCAGGGGAGGAGGAGGTCGCATCCCTCTGACTGAACGGCAGGCTTTGCGGCCTAGTTGGTAGGCCTGTCCAGACAAGATTCAGCGGAGGTTCGGGTGCAGTAGGGAAGGGGGGTGGGGGTGCCTGTATTTCAGAAAGCATCAAATAAAATTTCTAGAAAGACGATGAACTGGTGCCTTACCTGTGAGGGGCACTGAAATGCAGAGATTTGTCAACACTAGTGACATTTTTGAGCCGTTGCTAAGGGAAACCAATTGTGAAGTAGGGCTGCTCATTGTGTCTCGGGAGGGCCTGTGTTACAAGCTCATCTTTACCAGTTTGTGCAGAGACGCAGTGCAGAAAATCACAACACAGAAGCTTTTCCTGTTAAAGATCTGTTCCCAAGTCACAATTCTTTCACAGAAGGGCATTTTAGAACACAGCAAGATCCCATGAACAGCCATCCGCTCATGGCCCCGACCATCCGCCGGAATGATGTTGATTCGGGGATTAATCGCGGCCCTGGGATCTCTTGCCTCCAGCTGAGAGGGCAGACGGGACCTCAGCTCAAAGTCTCATCGGAAAGATAGCACCTCCGACAGCGCGGCACTCCCTCACTACTGACGCGCTGACAGTGCGGTACTCCCTCAGTACTGACCCTCCGACAGTGCGGCACTCCCTCAGTACTGACCCTCTGACAGTGCGGCACTCCCTCAGTGCTGACCCTCTGACAGTGCGGCACTCCCTCACTACTGACGCGCTGACAGTGCGGCACTCCCTCAGTACTGACCCTCTGACAGTGCGGCACTCCCTCAGTACTGACCCTCTGACAGTGCGGCACTCCCTCAGTACTGACCCTCTGACAGTGCGGCACTCCCTCAGTACTGACCCTCTGACAGTGCGGCACCCCCTCAGTACTGACCCTCTGACAGTGCGGCACTCCCTCAGTGCTGACCCTCCGACAGTGCGGCACTCCCTCAGTGCTGACCCTCCGACAGTGCGGCACTCCCTCAGTACTGACCCTCCGACAGTGCGGCACTCCCTCAGTACTGACCCTCCGACAGTGCCGCACTCCCTCAGTACTGGCCCTCCGACAGTGAGGCACTCCCTCAGTACTGACACTCCGACAGTGCGGCACTCCCTCAGTACTGACCCTCCAACAGTGTAGCACTCCCTCAGTACTGACCCTCCGACAGTGAGGCACTCCCTCAGTACTGACCCTCTGACAGTGCAGCACTCCCTCAGTACTGACCCTCTGACAGTGCAGCACTCCCTCAGTACTGACCCTCCGACAGTGTGGCACTCCCTCAGTACTGACCCTCCAACAGTGCAGCACTCCCTCAGTAGTGACCCTCCAACCGTGCGGCACTCCCTCAGTACTGACCCTCTGACAGTGCAGCACTCCCTCAGTACTGACCCTCCAACAGTGCAGCACTCCCTCAGTAGTGACCCTCCAACCGTGCGGCACTCCCTCATTACTGACCCTCTGACAGTGCAGCACTCCCTCAGTACTGACCCTCCAACAGTGCAGCACTCCCTCAGTACTGACCCTCCAACAGTGCAGCACTCCCTCAGTAGTGACCCTCCAACCGTGCGGCACTCCCTCAGTACTGACCCTCTGACAGTGCAGCACTCCCTCAGTACTGACCCTCTGACAGTGCAGCACTCCCTCAGTACTGACCCTCTGACAGTGCAGCACTCCCTCAGTACTGACCCTCCGACAGTGCGGCACTCCCTCAGTACTGACCCTCTGACAGTGAGGCACTCCCTCAGTACTGGCCCTCCGACAGTGAGGCACTCCCTCAGTACTGACCCTCCGACAGTGAGGCACTCCCTCAGTACTGACCCTCCGACAGTGCGGCACTCCCTCAGTACTGACCCTCCAACAGTGTAGCACTCCCTCAGTACTGACCCTCCGACAGTGAGGCACTCCCTCAGTACTGACCCTCTGACAGTGCAGCACTCCCTCAGTACTGACCCTCTGACAGTGCAGCACTCCCTCAGTACTGACCCTCCGACAGTGTGGCACTCCCTCAGTACTGACCCTCCAACAGTGCAGCACTCCCTCAGTAGTGACCCTCCAACCGTGCGGCACTCCCTCAGTACTGACCCTCTGACAGTGCAGCACTCCCTCAGTACTGACCCTCCGACAGTGCGGCACTCCCTCAGTACTGACCCTCTGACAGTGCAGCACTCCCTCAGTACTGACCCTCCGACAGTGCAGCACTCCCTCAGTACTGACCCTCCGACAGTGCAGCACTCCTTATTGTAGGATATATGACACAAAGTCTGCGAACCATTTCAGCTCGAAAGGGTTGCACTCTGGCCGTCCAATTCCAAGCAACTCCAACCTCAAATCTAACCCTAACCTCTAATCCTAACCCCATACCAAACCGCTCAGTTTAATAGCCCCGACACAACATCCTAACACCCTGACCCTAATCCCAAACCAAACCCCAATCCTGAACAACTCCAACCTCAAATCTAACCCTAACCCTAACCCTAACCCCTCACCCCTGACCCTAATCCCAAACCAAACCCCAATCCTGAACAACTCCAACCTCAAATCTAACTTTTACCCTAACCTTAATCTCAAACAAATCCCCAAACCCAAACAACACCAACCTCAAATCTAACTCTAACCCTAACCCTAATCTCAAATGAAACCCCAAACAACACCAACCTCAAATCTAACCTTAACCCTAACCCTAACCTAACCCCTAACCCCTAACCCTAACTCTAACCCCTAACCCTAACTCCATACCAAACCACTATGTCTAATATCCCGACACAACATCCTAACACCCTGACCCTAATCCCAAACCAAACCCCAAACCCAAACAACACCAACCTCAAATCTAACCTTAACCCTAACCCTAACCTAACCCCTAACCCCTAACCCTAACCCCTAATCCTAACTCCATACCAAACCACTATGTCTAATAGCCCGACACAACATCCTAACACCCTGACCCTAATCCCAAACCAAACCCCAAACCCAAACCCAAACAACACCAACTTCAAATCTAACCTTCACCCTTAACTCGAAGGTAACCCTAACCCGAAAGCAGCCCCAAATCTAACATTAAGGCAACCCAAACCCTGACCCTAAGGTAAACTTAACCCTAACCCCAACCTCTAATCTTAAACCCTCGCCAGACCCAAAGCAGGAAGAGTAAATGCCGAGAAGTAGCCAGGAAGAGAGGAAGAGGGAACAGAGCAGATAAAACGACAGTTCCTACAAAGTTGCAGAGAGCACTGGGAGAGACGAGCTGTCTGTTTGTGGGTCTTTATTGAGCTTTACAATATTGCGTTGCACCGGGAATACTGAAAGTGTTTTCGAGGAGGCAGGGCAATGGGAAACGCAATGGGGGAAGGGACAGTGGGAGGAGTTACAGAGCAGTCAAAACGAAGTGAGAAACCTCGGCAGCGGCAAACATATTTGAGAAGCGAAGGCAAGCAGCACAAACTGGGCTCGAGAAATGTCTTGTCCCCCAGTCTCGAAAGCACAGTAATTATTGCTAGGTTGGTCGGGGAATCCAAAGGGCAGGAGTCTTTGGGATCACATGCACTGAAGCGCAGCAGATCATGAGGAGGTGTGCAGCTCGATCTCAAGGAGGTCATCGGATGTCTTCGAGGGATTTGCCAGACGGTCTGGAGTGCCTTCGTGAAAAACCTCGGAGAGGGCAAGAAATCGGAAGCGGTTTCCTGAGGGAAGGGAGAGGGAGGCGGATGCGCGGAGGTCAGGAGTGTGCCTGCGTGGGTCAGGGTCCGGCACTCCCTCACCCCCTACCCCACCACCATCCCATCCCCCCTCACCCCCGACCCTCCGCACACTCCGTCCTCCGTGCCCCATCACAGTGACTTGCTGTCAAATCGTGTTCCTGGCTCAGACGGAGATATTTTCAGAGGGAGCTGGGGAGAGAAAACAAAGGAATTGTTACATAGATCCGAACATACGAATTAGAAGCAGCAGTCGGCCACTCGGCCCTTCGAGCCTGCCCCGTCACTCAATAACTTCATGACTGAACTGATTACTCCACATTTCCACCTACTCCCGCTAACTTTCCACCCCCTTGTTTATCAAGAATCTATCTACCTCTGCCTGAAAAATATTCAAAGACTCTGCTTCCACCACCTTTTGAGGAAGAGAATTCCAAAGACTCACGACCCTCTGAGAGAAAAACATTCTCCTCATCTCTGTCTTAAATGGACGACCCCTTATTTTTAAACAGTGACCCCTAGTTCTAGATTCTCCCACAAGGGGAAACATCCTTTCCATATCCACCCTAACAAGACCCCTCAGGATCTTATATGTTTCAATCAAGTCACCTCTTACTCTTCTAAATTCCAGCGGATACAAGCCTAGCCTGTCCAATCTTTCCTCATAAGACAGCCCGCCCATTCCAGGTTTTAGTCTAGTAAACCTTCTCTGAACTGCCTCCAACACATTTACATCCTTCCTTAAATAAGGAGACCAGTACTGTACACAGTACTCCAGATGTGGTCTCACCAATGTCCTGTATAGCTGAAGCATAACCTCCCTACTTTTATATTCAATTCCCCTCGCGATAAACGATAACACTCTGTTAACTTTCCTAATTACGTGCTGTACCTGTATAATAACCTTTTGCGATTCATGCACTCGGACACCCAGACCCCTCTGCATCTCAGAGCTCTACAATCTCTCACCATTTAGATAATATGCTGCTTTTTTAGTCTTCCTGCCAAAGTGGACAATTTCCCACTTTCCCACATTATACTCCATTTGCCAGATCTTTGCCCACTCACTTAACCTATCTATTATCCCCTTGTATCCCCATTATGTTCTCTTCACAACTTATTTTCCTATCTATCTTTGTGTCATCAGCAAATTTAGCAACCATATCTCCGGTCCCTTCATCTAAGTCATTTATATAAATTGTAAAAAGTTGAATCCCCAGCACAGATCCCTGTAGCACACCACTCGTTACATCTTGCCAACCAGAAAATCACCCATTTATGCCTATTCTCTGTTTCCTGTTAGCTAGCCAATCTTCTATCCATGCCAATATGTTACCCCCTACACCATGAGCT
>NC_090409.1:41290021-41380021 GCF_036365525.1 Heterodontus francisci
TAACCCCCGTGCTGTACCTGTCCTGGGGAGTGTTTGATGGGGACAGTGTAGAGGGAGCTTTACTCTGTATCTAACCCCCGTGCTGTACCTGTCCTGGGAGTGTTTGATGGGGACAGTGTAGAGGGAGCTTTACTCTGTATCTAACCCCCGTACTGTACCTGTCCTGGGAGTGTTTGATGGGGGACAGTGTAGAGGGAGCTTTACTCTGTATCTAACCCCCGTGCTGTACCTGTCCTGGGAGTGTTTGATGGGGACAGTGTAGAGGGAGCTTTACTCTGTATCCAACCCCCGTTTTTTTTTTGTTTTTTTTTTGATGAGGACAGTGTAGAGGGAGCTTTACTCTGCATCTAACCCTGTGGTGTCCCTGTCCTGGGGAGTGTTTGATGGGGACAGTGTAGAGGGAGCTTTACTCTGTATCTAACCCCTGTTTTTTTTTTTTGGGGACAGTGTTGAGGGAGCTTTACTCTGTATCTAACCCCGTACTACACCTGTCCTGGGAGTGTTTGATGGGGACAGTGTAGAGGGAACTTTACTCTGTATCTAACCCCGTTTTTTTTTTTTAGTGTTGAGGGAGCTTTACTCTGTATCTAACCCCGTACTACACCTGTCCTGGGAGTGTTTGATGGGGACAGTGTAGAGGGAGCTTTAGTCTGTATCTAACCCTTGTGCTGTATCTCTCCTGGGGAGTGTTTGATGGGGGACAGTGTAGAGGGAGCTTTACTCTGTATCTAACCCCCGTGCTGTACCTCTCCTGGGGAGTGTTTGATGGGGGACAGTGTAGAGGGAGCTTTACTCTGTATCTAACCCCGTTTTATTGTTAGATCATTTTACTATTTATTGTCAACTTATGTACAGCTGTGCTTTAAATCCTTGATGGGTACAGCACCACACGAATCCTGTGGCCAATAGCCTTAACAGGGAGGTTACTGCTGAACTTGGCACGCACCAAAACACTGTTTCCATGAGCACGGGTCACTTTACCCCAAATGACATGAGTCTTGTTTGGTTTACCACCAGGAGTAACAGTGTTGTTCTTTGCTTCGTCGACGAGGGAGCTTTACAGTAATATCCCGACAATGTTAGCCCCAATATGAATTGTAAATTTACTTACTTTGTTGACTTTGCACATTTGAACTTATTACCTGTGAATAAAAAAATGAAGACAAGTATTTGTCAATTTGATCCTCCAGTGTCCCGTGCGGTTAACTTCACAGAATGTGTTTTACTGTGAATGATGGGAATCAGCCAGTTTCTTTTCCACATTTCACTGTGAATTACTAAATGCTGAATCTGATATGAGAGGCGATAACTAATATAAATCTCTTACTATCACTGAGGCTGTCAGTGAAATCCGTTTGCTGTGCTGAAAGACAATTTCACGGCTCACAACGTGACCCCAATGTTTGAAATATTAAACATTTATTGCTCTCCACCCATTCAGCCCCTTCCTCTGTTACTCGCTGACCAACATGGGCTCACAGTCCAAAAACACCGCCACTTTAAACTTCTCACCCCGTTTTCAAATCACTCCATGGCCTCCTCACCTCCTCCCCATCTCTGTAACCTCCTCCAGCCCCGACAACCCATCCCTATCTCTGTAACCTCCTCCAGCCCCTACAACCCTCCCTATCTCTGTAACCTCCTCCAGCCCCGACAACCCTCCCTATCTCTGTAACCTCCTCCAGCCCCGACAACCCTCCCTATCTCTGTAACCTCCTCCAGCCCCTACAACCCTCCCTATCTCTGTAACCTCCTCCAGCCCCTACAACCCTCCCTATCTCTGAAACCTCCTCCAGCCCCTACAACCCTCCCTATCTCTGTAACCTCCTCCAGCCCCTACAACCCTCCCTATCTCTGTAACCTCCTCCAGCCCCTACAACCCTCCCCATCTCTGTCACCTCCTCCAGCCCCGACAACCCTCCCTATCTCTGTAACCTCCTCCAGCCCCGACAACCCTCCCTATCTCTGTAACCTCCTCCAGCCCCTACAACCCTCCCTATCTCTGTAACCTCCTCCAGCCTCTACAACCCTCCCTATCTCTGAAACCTCCTCCAGCCCCTACAACCCTCCCTATCTCTGTAACCTCCTCCAGCTCCTACAACCCTCCCTATCTCTGTAACCTCCTCCGGCCCCTGCAACCCTCCCCATCTCTGTAACCTCCTCCAGCCCCTACAACCCTCCCCATCTCTGTAACCTCCTCCAGCCCCAACAACCCTCCCCATCTCTGTAACCTCCTCCAGCCCCTACAACCCTCCCTATCTCTGTAACCTCCTCCAGCCCCCTACAACCCTCCCTATCTCTGTAAACTCCTCCAACCCCTACAACCCTCCCTATCTCTGTAACCTCCTCCAGCCCCTACAGCCCACCCTATCTCTGGAACCTCCTCCAGTCCCTACAACCCTCCCTATCTCTGTAACCTCCTCCAGCCCCGACAACTCTCCCTATCTCTGTAACCTCCTCCAGCCCCTACAGCTCTCCCTACCTCAGTAACCTCCTCCAGCCCCTGTAACCCTCCCTACCCCAGTAACCTCCTTCAGCTCCTACAACCCTCCCTACCTCAGTAACCTCCTCCAGCTCCGACAACCCTCCCTATCGCTGTAACCTCTTCTAGTCCCGACAACCCTCCCTACCTCAGTAACATCCTCAAGCCCCTGCAACCCTCCGAGATCTCTGCGCTCCCCCCAATTCCAGCCTCTTGCTCATCCCCCGATTCCCATCGCTCCACCATTGGCGGCCGTGCCTTCAGCTGCCTGGGGGCCCTAAGCTCTGGAATTCCCTCCCTAAACCTCTCCGCCTCTCTCTCTCTCTCCTCCTTTAAGACGCTCCTTAAAAACCGACCTCTCTGACCGAGCTTTTGGTCGCTGATCCCTAATATCTCCTGATGTGGCTCGGGGTCAAATTTAGTTTGACTATGTTCATGTGACCTGCCCTGGGATCCTCTGCAATGTTAAAGGTGCTACATAAATGCACGCTGTTGGTTTCGGGATAAATATTGGTGCCTTGACACCATAGAGAGCACCCCATATACAAAACTGGGCTCATGGGATCTCGTACATCCAGCTGAGAGAGGAGTTATCAGTTTAATGACTGAACTGAGAGATGGCAGCACTCCCTCAGTACTGACCCTCCGACAGTGCGGCACTCCCTCAGTACTGACCCTCCGACAGTGCAGCACTCCCTCAGTACTGACCCTCCGACAGTGCAGCACTCCCTCAGTACTGACCCTCCCACAGTGCAGCACTCTCTCAAGACTGACCCCCCAACAGTGCAGCAGTCCCTCAGTACTGACCCTCCGACAGTGCAGCACTCCCTCCGTACTGACCCTCTAACAGTGCAGCACTCCCTCAGTACTGACCCTCCGACAGTGCAGCACTCCCTCCGTACTGACCCTCCCACAGTGCAGCACTCCCTCTGCACTGACCCTCCGACAGTGCAGCACTCCCTCAGTACTGACCCTCCGACAGTGCAGCACTCCCTCAGTACTGACACTGGGACTGTTGCCCTGGATTGTGGACTTCAGGTCTCTGGAATGGCGGCTTGAATGCACAATCCTCTGTCTCAGACACGAGCAAGCGACCCACTGAGTCACGACTGACACTCCAGCTGCTGCAGTCGAGTTTAAACCCCCGATGGGGAGCACACAGGATTTCGACTGCTTGCTTTGGCTGGGTGCTAATAATCAGTCTTAATCTGATTGTGAATTAGTGCGGTCCTTCACAATTATCAGTTCAGCATTGCAACACACTCTCAGCGACCTCTGAACCAGAGCAAGGGTTACAGTTCAGCAGTGAAGCCTTCAACTCCACAGATACTGAAGCAGTCTGTGTAGAAATGCAGCAAGACCTGGACAATATCCAGGCTTGGGCTGATAAGTGACAAGTAACATTCACGCCACACAAGTGCCAGGCAATGACCATCTCCAACAAGAGAGAATCTAACCATCTCCCCTTGACATTCAACGGCATTACCATCGCTGAATCCCCCACTATCAACATCCTGGGGGTTACCATTGACCAGAAACGGAACTGGAGTAGCCATATAAATACCGTGGCTACAAGAGCAGGTCAGAGGTTAGGAATCCTGAGGCGAGTAACTCATCCCCTGACTCCCCAAAGCCTGTCCACCATCTACAAGGCACAAGTCAGGAGTGTGATGGAATACTCTCCACTTGCCTGGATGGGTGCAGCTCCAACAACACTCAAGAAGCTCGACACCATCCAGGACAAAGCAGCCCGCTTGATTGGCACCCCATCCACAAACATTCACCCCCTCCACCACCGACGCACAGTGGCAGCAGTGTGCACCATCTACAAGATGCACCAAGGCTCCTGAGACAGCACCTTCCAAACCCGCGACCTCTACCAACTAGAAGGACAAGGGCAGCAGATACATGGGAACACCACCACCAGCAAGTTCCCCTCCAAGTCACACACCATCCTGACTCGGAACTATATCACCATTCCTTCACTGTCGCTGGGTCAAAAATCCTGGAACTCCCTTCCTAACAGCACTGTGGGTGTACCTACCCCACATGGACTGCAGCGGTTCAAGGAGGCAGCTCACCACCACCTTCTCAAGGGCAATTAGGGATGGGCAATAAATGAAGTAGGGTTAGAGTTTGAGGGTTAATATGACCAGGATGCGCAGAACTTGATCAATTCCTCAATTCCAAACAAAACTGTGTTTATTGTTCGGTCCAGTTAGGTAGACTAATTGATACCAACTTGGAAAGGAGAGTCCATTGCAGCTTTGGACGGCCGAGGAGCCGGGAGATGCAAAACTGAGACAGCACAGCGGCATCAGTGGCTGGAGGATGCAACTGCGGCGTGACTGTTTACATGGACATTTCCCCTTTATAAATGCAAACCTCAGAATTTATAATGGGAAAGGTTGATACACAGGTCTAAGGGCAGGAAGTGAGGTTTTGTAGACAGGAAGTGAACGTCTATCGACAGGAAGTGAGGTTTGGTCAACAGATGTGGATGTTGTGGAGGTGCAGGAGCGTTAAGAGCCTCCTCGACTCAGTGAATTCCACTTACTCAAAGCGATAACGATCCCAGCTACAAACATGATGACAGCCAGAATCAGACCCGTTGTCCTCAAAGTATCGTAATCTGTGAAAACAATCAAAACACGCGGTGAGCAGTGTGAAGGAATCTTCGAAACGCTTCAACAGGCAACATTTCTCAATTCTCTCCACACAAAAAAAGGAAAGACTTGCATTTCGCTCGCACCTTGCAGTATCTCACGACATCCCGACGGGCCTCACAGCCAATGAAGGACTTTTTATGAAGTGTGTTCACTGTTGAAATTTAGGAAATGCATTAGCTAAATTGTGCACAACAAGATCCCACAAGCGGCCAGGTGATAATGACACAGATCATGTGTTTTTTTTTTTTAGTGATGTTGGTTGAGGGATAAATATTGTCCCCAGGACACCGGGGAGAACTCCGCCCCCCCCCCTGCTCTTCATCCAAATAGTGGACGCGGGATCTTTTACACCCACCCGAGAGGGCAGACGGGGGCCTCGGTTTAATGTCTCATCTGAAAGACGGCACCTCCGACAGTGCGGCACTCCCTCAGCACTGACCCTCTGACAGTGCAGCACTCCCTCAGTACTGACCCTCCAACAGTGCAGCACTCCCTCAGTACTGACCCTCTGACAGTGAAGCACTCCCTCAGTACTGACCCTCCAACAGTGCAGCACTCCCTCAGTACTGACCCTCTGACAGTGAAGCACTCCTTCAGTACTGACCCTCCAACAGTGCGGCACTCCCTCAGTACTGACCCTCCGACAGTGCGGCACTCCCACAGTTCCGACACTCCGACAGTGCAGCACTCCCTCAGTACTGACCCTCCAACAGTGCGGCACACCCTCAGTACTGACACTCCCTCAGTAATGACTCTCCGACAGTGCAGCACTCCCTCAGTACCGACCCTCTGACAGTGCGGCACTCCCTCAGTACTGACCCTCCGACAGTGCGGCACTCCCACAGTACTGACACTCCAACAGTGCAGCATTCCCTCAGTACTGACCCTCCGACAGTGTGGCACTCCCTCAGTACTGACCCTCCGACAGTGCGGCGCTCCCACAGTACTGACCCTCTGGCAGTGCGGCGCTCCCTCAGTACTGACCCTCCGACAGTGCGGCACTCCCTCAGTACTGACCCTCCGACAGTGCGGCACTCCCTCAGTACTGACCCTCCGATAGTGCAGCACTCCCTCAGTACTGACCCTCCGACAGTGCAGCGCTCCCTCAGTACTGAACCTCCGACAGTGCGGCACTCCCTCAGTACTGACCCTCCGACAGTGCGGCACTCCCTCAGTACTGACCCTCTGACAGTGCGGCACTCCCTCAGTACTGACCCTCCGACAGTGCGGCACTCCCACAGTACTGACACTCCGACAGTGCAGCACTCCCTCAGTACTGACCCTCCGACAGTGCGGCACTCCCTCAGTACTGACCCACCGACAGTGCAGCACTCCCTCAGTACTGACCCTCCGACAGTGTAGCACTCCCTTTGTACTGACCTTCCGACAGTGCGGCACTCCCTCAGTTCTGACCCTCCGACAGTGCAGCACTCCCTCAGTACTGCCCCTCCGACAGTGCAGCACTCCCTCAGTACTGACCCTCCGACAGTGCAGCACTCCCTCAGTACTGACCCTCCGACAGTGCAGCACTCCCTCAGTACTGACCCTCCGACAGTGCGGCACTCCCTCAGTACTGACCCTCCGACACTACGGCACTCCCTCAGTACTGACCCTCCGACAGCGCGGCACTCCCTCAGTACTGACCCTCCGACAGCGCGGCACTCCCTCAGTACTGACCCTCCGACAGTGCGGCACTCCCTCAGTTCTGACCCTCCGAGAGTGCAGCACTCCCTCAGTAGTGACCCTCCGACAGTGCAACGCTCCATCAGTACTGACCCTCCGAGAGTGCGGCACTCCCTCAGTAGTGTCGGCGGGGCGAGTCGGCCTGGATTATGGGGCTCAAATCGTCGGCATGCCGACCTGAAACCCCGATCCTCTGACCCAGAGGCCAGAGGACGAGACACTCAGCTGACATCGCTGGAAAAAAAGAACATAGGTGTTCTGGGTCATTGTCACATTGGGATCTTGCTGTGCGCAAATTGGTTGCCTACATTACAACAGTGAGCACCCTTCAAAAAATAAATACTCCATTGGCTGTGAGTGGCTTTGGGTTATCCTGAGGCGGGGAAAGGTGCTAGAGAAATGAAAGCAGTTTGTTAAATTACAAAGAGGGAGAGTGTGGCTGTGGTTTAGGGGTGGAGAGAGAGAGTGAGAGAATGGCGGCTGCGAAAGAGATTCATTTTGAGAGTTATTCGACCAGGGAATGTTTCTCAGGAATCCAACCTCCCCCACGCTCCACTGCACAGAAAGACAAGGGATGTGATTCAGCTTGTTCCACGGGTAATCAAGATACAAAGATCGAGGTATTGGGCAGTTAAGCAATCTGATGTGTTATCAGGCAGAAGGACAACAGAACAAACAAACGTCTAGGAATGAATGATCCAGATTCACATGCATTCACTGATTCTCACACAGTGGCACGTCAACAGGCCGACGGTGTGTGGGACCCGTACCCCAGTGAGAGTCAGTGTGTGTGGGACCCGTACCCCAGTGAGAGTCAGTGTGTGTGGGACCCGTATTACAATGAGAGTCAGTGTGTGTGGGACCCGTACCCCAGCGAGAGTCAGTGTTTGTGGGACCCGTACCCCAGTGAGAGTCAGTGTGTGTGGGACCCGTACCCCAGTGAGAGTCAGTGTGTGTGGGACCCGTACCCCAGTGAGAGTCAGTGTGTGTGGGACCCGTACCCCAGTGAGAGTCAGTGTGTGTGGGACCCGTACCCCAGTGAGAGTCAGTGTGTGTGGAACCCGTACCCCAGTGAGAGTCAGTGTGTGTGGGACCCGTACCCCAGTGAGAGTCAGTGTGTGTGGGACCCGTACCCCAGTGAGAGTCAGTGTGTGTGGGACCCGTACCCCAGTGAGAGTCAGTGTGTGTGGGACCCGTACCCCAGTGAGAGTCAGTGTGTGTGGGACCCGTACCCCAGTGAGAGTCAGTGTGTGTGGGACCCGTATTACAATGAGAGTCAGTGTGTGTGGAACCCGTACCCCAGTGAGAGTCAGTGTGTGTGGGACCCGTACCCCAGTGAGAGTCAGTGTGTGTGGAACCCGTATTACAATGAGAGTCAGTGTGTGTGGAACCCGTACCCCAGTGAGAGTCAGTGTGTGTGGTACCCGTACCCCAGTGAGAGTCAGTGTGTGTGGAACCCGTACCCCAGTGAGAGTCAGTGTGTGTGGAACCCGTACCCCAGTGAGAGTCAGTGTGTGTGGAACCCGTACCCCAGTGAGAGTCAGTGTGTGTGGGACCCGTAGCCCAGTGAGAGTCAGTGTGTGTGGGACCTGTACCCCAGTGAGAGTCAGTGTGTGTGGAACCCGTACCCCAGTGAGAGTCAGTGTGTGTGGGACCCGTACCCCAGTGAGAGTCAGTGTGTGTGGGACCCGTATTACAATGAGAGTCAGTGTGTGTGGAACCCGTACCCCAGTGAGAGTCAGTGTGTGTGGAACCCGTACCCCAGTGAGAGTCAGTGTGTGTGGAACCCGTACCCCAGTGAGAGTCAGTGTGTGTGGGACCGGTACCCCAGTGAGAGTCAGTGTGTGTGGAACCCGTACCCCAGCGAGAGTCAGTGTGTGTGGAACCCGTACCCCAGCGAGAGTCAGTGTGTGTGGGACCCGTACCCCAGCGAGAGTCAGTGTGTGTGGGACCCGTACTCCAGTGAGAGTCAGTGTGTGTGGAACCGGTACCCCAGTGAGAGTCAGTGTGTGTGGGACCCGTACCCCAGTGAGAGTCAGTGTGTGTGGAACCCGTACCCCAGTGAGAGTCAGTGTGTGTGGGACCCGTACTCCAGTGAGAGTCAGTGTGTGTGGAACCCGTACCCCAGTGAGAGTCAGTGTGTGTGGGACCTGTACCCCAGTGAGAGTCAGTGTGTGTGGGACCGGTACCCCAGTGAGAGTCAGTGTGTGTGGAATCCGTACCCCAGTGAGAGTCAGTGTGTGTGGAACCCATACCCCAGTGAGAGTCAGTGTGTGTGGAAACCCGTATCCCAGTGAGAGTCAGTGTGTGTGGGACCCGTACCCCAGTGAGAGTCAGTGTGTGTGGGACCCGTACCCCAGTGAGAGTCAGTGTGTGTGGAATCCATACCCCACTGAGAGTCAGTGTGTGTGGGACCCGTACCCCAGTGAGAGTCAGTGTGTGTGGAAACCCGTATCCCAGTGAGAGTCAGTGTGTGTGGGACCCGTACCCCAGTGAGAGTCAGTGTGTGTGGGACCCGTACCCCAGTGAGAGTCAGTGTGTGTGGGACCCGTACCCCAGTGAGAGTCAGTGTGTGTGGAATCCGTACCCCACTGAGAGTCAGAGTGTGTGGAACCCGTACCCCAGTGAGAGTCAGTGTGTGTGGAATCCGTACCCCACTGAGAGTCAGAGTGTGTGGAACCCGTACCCCAGCGAGAGTCAGTGTGTGTGGGACCCGTACCCCACTGAGAGTCAGAGTGTGTGGAACCCATACCCCAGTGAGAGTCAGTGTGTGTGGGACCCGTACCCCAGTGAGAGTCAGTGTGTGTGGGACCCGTACCCCAGTGAGAGTCAGTGTGTATGGAACCGGTACCCCAGTGAGAGTCAGTGTGTGTGGAACCCGTACCCCAGTGAGAGTCAGTGTGTGTGGGACCCGTACCCCAGTGAGAGTCAGTGTGTGTGGAACCCGTACCCCAGTGAGAGTCAGTGTGTGTGGGACCCGTACCCCAGTGAGAGTCAGTGTGTGTGGGACCCATACCCCAGTGAGAGTCAGTGTGTGTGGAAACCCGTACCCCAGTGAGAGTCAGTGTGTGTGGGACCCGTACCCCAGTGAGAGTCAGTGTGTGTGGAATCCGTACCCCACTGAGAGTCAGAGTGTGTGGAACCCATACCCCAGTGAGAGTCAGTGTGCGTGGGACCTGTACCCCAGTGAGAGTCAGTGTGTGTGGGACCCGTACCCCAGTGAGAGTCAGTGTGTGTGGGACCCGTACCCCAGTGAGAGTCAGTGTGTGTGGGACCTGTACCCCAGTGAGAGTCAGTGTGTGTGGGACCCGTATCCCAGTGAGAGTCAGTGTGTGTGGGACCCGTACCCCAGTGAGAGTCAGTGTGTGTGGGACCCGTACCCCAGTGAGAGTCAGTGTGTGTGGGACCCGTACCCCAGTGAGAGTCAGTGTGTGTGGGACCTGTACCCCAGTGAGAGTCAGTGTGTGTGGGACCCGTACCCCAGTGAGAGTCAGTGTGTGTGGGACCCGTACCCCAGTGAGAGTCAGTGTGTGTGGAACCCGTATCCCAGTGAGAGTCAGTGTGTGTGGGACCCGTATCCCAGTGAGAGTCAGTGTGTGTGGGACCCGTACCCCAGTGAGAGTCAGTGTATGTGGGACCCGTACCCCAGTGAGAGTCAGTGTGTGTGGGACCCGTACCCCAGTGAGAGTCAGTGTGTGTGGAACCCGTACCCCAGTGAGAGTCAGTGTGTGTGGGACCCGTACCCCAGTGAGAGTCAGTGTGTGTGGGACCCGTACCCCAGTGAGAGTCAGTGTGTGTGGAACCCGTAACCCAGTGAGAGTCAGTGTGTGTGGGACCCGTACCCCAGTGAGAGTCAGTGTGTGTGGGACCTCAGTGAGAGTCTGTGTGCGTGGGAACCGTACCCCAGTGAGAGTCAGTGTGTGTGGGACCCGTACCCCAGTGAGAGTCAGTGTGTGTGGGACCCGTACCCCAGTGAGAGTCAGTGTGTGTGGGACCCGTACCCCAGTGAGAGTCAGTGTGTGTGGGACCCGTACCCCAGTGAGAGTCAGTGTGTGTGGGACCCGTACCCCAGTGAGAGTCAGTGTGCGTGGGACCCGTACCCCAGTGAGAGTCAGTGTGTGTGGGACCCGTACCCCAGTGAGAGTCAGTGTGTGTGGGACCCGTACCCCAGTGAGAGTCAGTGTGTGTGGAACCCGTACCCCAGTGAGAGTCAGTGTGTGTGGAACCCGTACCCCAGTGAGAGTCAGTGTGTGTGGGACCCGTACCCCAGTGAGAGTCAGTGTGCGTGGGACCCGTACCCCAGTGAGAGTCAGTGTGTGTGGGACCCGTACCCCAGTGAGAGTCAGTGTGCGTGGGACCCGTACCCCAGTGAGAGTCAGTGTGTGTGGGACCCGTACCCCAGTGAGAGTCAGTGTGTGTGGGACCCGTACCCCAGTGAGAGTCAGTGTGTGTGGGACCCGTACCCCAGTGAGAGTCAGTGTGCGTGGGACCTGTATCTTTTTATAGATACATATACTAGTGTTTGATGAAGAAAGGTCTGTCCTCACCGTATGCAAACTGATCCTGGTTCGCAGAGGTCACTGGAAATTAAAGGGAGAGAAGACACAATTACTATCTGATGATGATTTGTGGATAAGATGTGCTCCTGGTCACCATTGGATGGCTTTGATTCCACCCAATCCATCCTTGAAATGTGTGTTTCATTAATTAATTAACAGGAGAGCAACCTGTTGTCTCCGAGTCTGACAGAGAGCAACTGAATTCATCCTCGGTAACCAGGGAGCCCCACATCCCAGTTGTCAGATACGATCTCATCTCGTCTCCAGGTCCGACTGTGAATCACACCCTCGCTCTCCCACTCTGCCTTCCCCTCTCTGACTCCTTCCCTCTATCCACTCCTCTCCCTCCCCGTCCGTGTAGCTCCCTCTCTCACTGCCACTGTCTCTTTCTGTTGCTTTCTGCCTCTCTTTCTGTCTCTCTCACATCTCTCTCTCCCTCTCTCCCTCGTTCAGTAGAATACCTAAGGCACAGGGTTCAGAGAGCAGGGGTCAGGAAGTCATATCGACGGTAACTCGATATATTAACAGGAGCTGCAGACTGGGTCAGGGAGAAATGTGCGGTGACAATTCCTCAGACACTGTCCCCATCAAACACTCCCTAGGACAGGTACAGTACGGGGGTTAGATACAGAGTAAAGCTCCCTCCACACTGTCCCCATCAAACACTCCCTAGGACAGGTACAGTACGGGGTTAGATACAGAGTAAAGCTCCCTCTACACTGTCCCCATCAAACACTCCCAGGACAGGTACAGTACGGGGTTAGATACAGAGTAAAGCTCCCTCTACACTGTCCCCCATCAAACACTCCCAGGACAGGGACAGCACGGGGGTTAGATACAGAGTAAAGCTCCCTCTACACTGTCCCCCATCAAACACTCCCAGGACAGGTACAGCACGGGGCTTAGATACAGGAGCCCCTGGATCCCCATCGATAGTGATCGTGAGATGAACGGAGTGAATTGGGAAGTGAAATCGATGTTTTACGAGGGGAGTGTGCTGCAATTTCTGCAGTGGTGCAATCTTTGTTTTTTTTTGCATTGCAGGTTTGGAGACAGGAGGAAAGAGGGAGTGACGCAGAGGATGCTGCAATGTTTTCTGCAGCTCGAACATCTCCAGCCCTGCCCTAAGACAGGAGCCACTGGCAGCTGGAGTCAGTGAAATGAATGGGCTGGCTCTCTGTGATTCCCTGCAGTGCTGAATCAGCTTTTCTGCCGATTCCTGATTGATTGTCCCAGGGTGATTACTGCTTCTCCGGCTGCCATGACAGCAGTGATTGATACGCTGGGTTTGAAGCATTCCTGCCTCCCAGTATTCCCAGATTATCAGCCCCGGCTTTCCCATCTCCTTCACTCTCCAGGACTAACACTGAACGTGCAGGAGTTTCATGTCACCTCCCTATTGTCAGGGAATAACACAATCATTTTTAACACTATCCGAAACACACACACTCTCTCACACTCAACACTCACACTCAGTCACAAACACACTCACACTAACACACACACTCTCTCACACTCAACACTCACACTCAGTCACAAACACACACACACTAACACACACACTCTCTCACACTCAACATACACACTCAGTCACAAACACACTCACACTAACACACAGACTCTCTCACACTCACCACACACACTCAGTCACAAACACACTCACATTAACACACACACTCTCTCACACTCAACACTCACACTCAGTCACAAACACACTCACACTAACACACACACTCTCTCACACTCAACACTCACACTCAGTCACAAACACACTCACACACTAACACACACACTCTCTCACACTCAACGCTCACACTCAGTCACAAACACACACACACTAACACACACACTCTCTCACACTCAACACTCACACTCAGTCACAAACACACACACACTAACACACACACTCTCTCACACTCAACACTCACACTCAGTCACAAACACACTCACACTAACACACACACTCTCTCACACTCAACACTCACACTCAGTCACAAACACACTCACACTAACACACACACTCTCTCACACTCAACACTCACACTCAGTCACACACACACTAACACACACACTCTCTCACACTCAACACTCACACTCAGTCACAAACACACACACACTAACACACACACTCTCTCACACTCAACACTCACACTCAGTCACAAACACACTCACACTAACACACACACTCTCTCACACTCAACACTCACACTCAGTCACTAACACACTCACACTAACACACACACTCTCTCACATTCAACACCCACATTCAGTCACAAACACACACACACTAACACACACACTCTCTCACACTCAACACTCACACTCAGTCACAAACACACACACACTCTCACACTCAACACTCACACTCAGTCACAAACACACACACACTAACACACACACTCTCTCACACTCAACACTCACACTCAGTCACAAACACACACACACACTAACACACACACTCTCTCACACTCAACGCTCACACACTCAGTCACAAACACACTCACATTAACACACACACTCTCTCACACTCAACACTCACACTCAGTCACAAACACACACACACTAACACACACACTCTCTCACACTCAACACTCACACTCAGTCACAAACACACACACACTAACATACACACTCTCTCACACTCAACACACACACTCAGTCACAAACACCCTCACACTAACACACACACTCTCTCACACTCAACACTCACACTCCGCCACAAACACACACACACTAACACACACACTCTCTCACACTCAACACTCACACTCAGTCACAAACACACACACATTAACACACACACTCTCTCACACTCAACACTCACACTCAGTCACAAACACACACACACTAACACACACACTCTCTCACACTCAACACTCACACTCAGTCACAAACACACACACACTAACATACACACTCTCTCACACTCAACACACACACTCAGTCACAAACACCCTCACACTAACACACACACTCTCTCACACTCAACACTCACACTCCGCCACAAACACACACACACTAACACACACACTCTCTCACACTCAACACTCACACTCAGTCACAAACACACACACTAACACACACACTCTCTCACACTCAACACTCATACTCAGTCACAAACACACACACACTAACACACACACTCTCTCACACTCAACACTCACACTCAGTCACAAACACGCACACACTAACACACACACTCTCTCACACTCAACACACACACTCAGTCACAAACACCCTCACACTAACACACACACTCTCTCACACTCAACACTCACACTCCGTCACAAACACACTCACACTAACACACACACTCTCTCACACTCAACACTCACACTCAGTCACAAACACCCTCACACAAACACACACACTCTCTCACACTCAACACTCACACTCAGTCACAAACACACACACACTAACACACACACTCTCTCACACTCAACACTCACACTCTGTCACAAACACACTCACATTAACACACACACTCTCTCACACTCAACACTCACACTCAGTCACAAACACACTCACATTAACACACACACTCTCTCACACTCAACACTCACACTCAGTCCCAAACACCCTCACACAAACACACACACTCTCTCACACTCAACACTCACACTCAGTCACAAACACACACACACTAACACACACACACTCTCACACTCAACACTCACACTCTATCACAAACACACTCACATTAACACACACACTCTCTCACACTCAACACTCACACTCAGTCACAAACACACTCACATTAACACACACACTCTCTCACACTCAACACACACACTCAGTCACAAACACACACAGACTAACACACACACTCTCTCACACTCAACACTCACACTCAGTCACAAACACACTCATACTAACACACACACTCTCTCACACTCAACACTCACACTCAGTCGCAAACACACACACTAACACACACACTCTCTCACTCAACACTCACACTTAGTCACAAACGCACACACTAACACACACACTCTCTCACACTCAACACTCTCACTCAGTCACAAACACACACACTCTCTCACTCAACACTCACACTTAGTCACAAACGCACACACTAACACACACACTCTCTCACACTCAACACTCACACTCAGTCGCAAACACACTCACACTAACACACACACTCTCTCACTCAACACTCACACTCAGTCACAAACACACACACACTCTCTCACACTCAACACTCACACACTCAGTCACAAACACACACACACTAACACACACACTTTCTCACACTCAACACACACACTCAGTCACAAACACACACACATTCACACACTCTCTCACACTCAACACTCACACTCAGTCACAAACACACTCACATTAACACACACACTCTCTCACACTCAACACACACACTCAGTCACAAACACACACACGCTAATACACACACTCTCTCACACTCAACACACACACTCAGTCACAAACACACTCACTAACACACACACTAAACACTCACACACTCAGTCACAAACACACACACACTAACACTCACACTCAACACACACACTCAGTCACAAACACACTCGCACTAAAACACACACTCACACACTCAACACTCACACACTCAGTCACTACCGTGCTCACACTCACTCACACACACTCACTCTCACACTCAGTCACAAGCACACACTCAATACTCAACCCACTCGGTCACAAACTCACACTCACACAAACTCACACACCCTAACTCACACGCACTCTCAAACTCACACAAACTCATTCACACACACCCACACTCACACTCTCTCACACTCAACACACACACTCACTCATGCTCAACACTCACTCACACACAGTCACAGTCATACACTCACAGTCACACACTCAGTCACAAACGCACACACAATCACACTGAACACTCTCAAACACACACACAATCACACTCAACACTCTCTCACACACACAAACACACACACTCAAACACACACACTCAAACACACATAATCACACACACAAACACACACACAAACACACACACTCAAACACACACTGAAACACAAACACACTCGAACACACACAATCTCACACACACACACACTCAATCACTCACTCACTCACTCACACTCACACACACACTCTCTCTCACACACACACTCACTCAGTCACAAACTCACACACACACACTCTCTTTCACACTCGCACACACACTCATACTCACACGCACACTCCTGCAGCCCCTCTCTCACTCTCACACACACATTCACCCCCGCACACACACAATCCCCGCTGACCCACGCGCTCTGTCACGCATGTGCTGCCTCGAACACGCAATCGCCCCCCTCACACACTTGCGGTCGGGCGTGTGCTCACTCGCACACCGGCGCGAGCAGCCAGGAATATTGGTCGCATCGGAGTAGCAGCGAGGAATTTGACTGCCGTGTAAGAGTTAACCCCATTGCTGTGGGTCTGGAGTCACATGTAGGCCAGACCGGGTAAGGACAGCAGATTTCCTTCCCTAAAGGACATTAGTGAACCAGATGGGTTTTTACAACAATCGACGATGGTTTCATGGCCATCATTAGACTAGCTTTAAATTGTTTGCAAAGAGACGGTGAGGGAGGGGGTACGTGATTCAAGTGGAGGAGCATTTTGTTTGCTCGTACAGAAAGTTAACAGGGGTCCGTGTCTCCCGCACGCAGATATTTCCAGAGAGGATGTTGCAGGTTACTGAAGATTTCTCGGGGTGGAGGAGACACGGCCGGGAAGTGTAAAACTTCCGAGGTGATTAATGATTAAAACAGCCCGATGTTCTATCGTGTGCCAGCAAAAGTGAAGGGATTATCAGAGAGATGGTTTTTTTTTGGGGGGGGGGGGGGGAAATACTCACTGTCAGTCTTGCTTACAGAATGCCCAGCCATCTTCAAGATCGCTCCCTCTCTCTCCCTCTCTCTTCTCTGCTGGAGATGCAGCACTGCGTCGGTCTTCAGAGGCTGCCACTAAACGAATTACAGCAGAGTCCTGCAACACAGGCTGCTCCTACCCCACCAGCACTGTGAATCTCCTGTAGCAGTGCACACACACACACACACACACCTCACAGCCTCTGCTACGCTACGCTGTGTTGGTCCAATTGAGCAGTGGAAGGGCGGTGCGGGCAGTGCGCAGAGTGCCAGCATCTCCCCTCCCTGGGATTAACTCCCCTGAAAGCAAACCAGAGATTGCATCTCCCTTCCCACTATCTAACTCAGCGCCACAATCGTTGTGTTAATAAAAAAACACCAACGTAATCATGAAAAGCTCCAAAACCCTTCTCGGGCAGTTGTCCCTGTTCAGAGAACGTCACCGCATTAATCACCCAGCCGTGGGTTAATGAATTATTGAAACCAAGCCAAACCCAGGAGAAATCTTATACAAAAGCACCACTCGACAACTCAGCCTCCCTCCAGCTCTGCACCTAACCCCTACGCTTTATTCTTCTGTACCTGTCCTGGGGAGTGTTTGATGGGGACAGTGTCGAGGGAGCTTTACTCTGTATCTAACCCCCGTGCTGTACCTGTCCTGGGAGTGTTTGATGGGGGACAGTGTAGAGGGAGCTTTACTCTGTATCTAACCCCCCGTACTGTACCTGTCCTGGGAGTGTTTGATGGGGGACAGTGTAGAGGGAGCTCTACTCTGTATCTAACCCCCGTACTGTCCCTGTCCTGGGAGTGTTTGATGGGGACAGTGTAGAGGGAGCTTTACTCTGTATCTAACCCCCGTGCTATGCCCCGTCTTCGCCAGCATCCAATCGGGATGGGCGTTGGTTCAGTATCTGGGATATTTATCTCTATTCCTGTCCTGGGATCAACAGAGGTCTTGAGACAAGGTGACAATGGAGCAACAATAACTATTTTATAAAGGCACTTCCAACATCCCAACGCACTTTCCTAAAGCAGATATCAGGGACCGGCGACCAAAACCTCGGTCAGAGAGGTCGGTTTTGAAACTAGCGTCTTAAAGGAGGAGAGAGAGAGAGAGGCGGAGAGGTTTAGGGAGGGAATTCCAGAGCTTAGGGCCCCCAGGCAGCTGAAGGCACGGACGCCAGTGGTGGAGCGATGGGAATCGGGGGATGGGCGAGAGGACGGAATTGGAGGGAGCGCAGAGAACTCGGAGGGTTGTAGGGACTGGAGGAGGTTACAGAGATAGGGAGGGTTGTAGGGGCTGGAGGAGGTTACAGAGATAGGGAGGACTGTAGGGGCTGGAGAAGGTTACAGAGATAGGGAGGATTGTAGGGGCTGGAGGAGGTTAGAGAGATAGGGAGGGTTGTAGGGGCTGGAGGAGGTTACAGAGACAGGGAGGACTGTTGGGGATGGAGAAGCTTACAGAGATAGGGAGGGTTGTCGGGGCTGGAGGAGGTTACACAGATAGGGAGGGTTGTCGGGGCTGGAGGAGGTTACAGAGATAGGGAGGGGTGTAGGGGCTGGAGGAGGGTTACAGAGATAGGGAGGACTGTAGGGGCTGGAGAAGGTTACAGAGATAGGGAGGATTGTAGGGGCTGGAGGAGGTTAGAGAGATAGGGAGGGTTGTAGGGGCTGGAGGAGGTTAGAGAGATAGGGAGGGTTGTAGGGGCTGGAGGAGGTTACAGAGATAGGGAGGGTTGTAGGAGCTGGAGGAGGTTACAGAGATAGGGAGGGTTGTAGGGACTGGAGGAGGTAACAGATAGGGAGGGTTGTAGGGACTGGAGGAGGGTGACAGAGATAGGGAGGGATTTGAAAATGAGGAGGTGAATTTTAAAATGGAGGTGTTAGCGGACTGGGAGCCAGTGTCGGTCAGCGAGTAACAGGGGGTGATGGGTGAAGGTGACTCGGTGCGAGTTCGGACACGGAGTGCAGCTTAGCTGAGTTTGGAATGAGCCAAAGTTGACGGAGGGTGGAATTTGGGAGACGGGGCAGGTGATAGTCAGAATAGTGAACAGTCTCGAGGCAAAGTTTCAGACGCCCAGCTGGAGATAGTTTATTATAGAAAATGCGATGTGCAAACAGTTGCTGTTGCTGTTCGAAGGAAACGTGAGGTGTTGCTGAGAGAGGAAATAAGCAGGTTACCAGAAAGTGCAGGGAGGATTGTGACAGGATTTACAAGGAACCTGTTTATTAGGGGTTAATAAATGATCGAGGGTCCAAAAGGATGATTGCACATCCTTTTATCAGTTCATTGTGGAATCTCCTTGATCTCTGCCTCATCTCTCTCCCGTCAGTTCTCACTGCAGAATGTGGCAGGTCCTAACAGATCAGAGCTGTCCCTCACACAGATCTCACCCGCCGTGCCCGATCAATTTTTACATCCTGTTCCCACATCTGCAAATGTCAGCGCTAATTAGCCATCTCTCAGCTGAATTTTTAACAATTAATAAGCTACAGTACACACAGTGGGTAAAGGGTAATGATTCACTCCCGTCTGGTACTGTACGGTCTGTGTGTGTGTGTGTCTCAGTGTCAGCTCCTGTACATGTACAGTACACACAGTGGGTAAAGGGTAATGATTCACTCCCATCTGGTACTGTACGGTCTGTGTGTGTGTGTCTCAGTGACAGCTCCTGTACATGTACAGTACACACAGTGGGTAAAGGGTAATGATTCAATCCCGTCTGGTACTGTACGGTCTGTGTGTGTGTGTCTCAGTGTCAGCTCCTGTACATGTACAGTACACACAGTGGGTAAAGGGAATGATTCACTCCTGTCTGGTACTGTACGGTCTGTGTGTGTGTGTCTCAGTGTCAGCTCCTGTACATGTACAGTACACACAGTGGGTAAAGGGAATGATACACTCCCGTCTGGTACTGTACGGTCTGTGTGTGTGTGTGTGTGTCTCAGTGTCAGCTCCTGTACATGTACAGTACACACAGTGGGTAAAGGGAATGATTCACTCCCGTCTGGTACTGTACGGTCTGTGTGTGTGTGTGTGTGTCTCAGTGTCAGCTCCTGTACATGTACAGTACACACAGTGGGTAAAGGGTAATGATTCACTCCCGTCTGGTACTGTACGGTCTGTGTGTGTGCGTGCGTGTCTCACTGTCAGCTCCTGTACATGTACAGTACACACAGTGGGTAAAGGGTAATGATTCACTCCCGTCTGGTACTGTACGGTCCGTGTGTGTGTGTGTCTCAGTGTCAGCTCCTGTACATGTGCAGTACACACAGTGGGTAAAGGGTAATGATTCACTCCCGTCTGGTACTGTACGGTCTGTGTGTGTGTGTCTCAGTGTCAGCTCCTGTACATGTACAGTACACACAGTGGGTAAAGGGAATGATTCACTCCCGTCTGGTACTGTACGGTCTGTGTGTGTGTGTGTGTGTCTCAGTGTCAGCTCCTGTACATGTACAGTACACACAGTGGGTAAAGGGTAATGATTCACTCCCGTCTGGTACTGTACGGTCTGTGTGTGTGCGTGCGTGTCTCACTGTCAGCTCCTGTACATGTACAGTACACACAGTGGGTAAAGGGTAATGATTCACTCCCGTCTGGTACTGTACGGTCCGTGTGTGTGTGTGTCTCAGTGTCAGCTCCTGTACATGTGCAGTACACACAGTGGGTAAAGGGTAATGATTCACTCCCGTCTGGTACTGTACGGTCTGTGTGTGTGTGTCTCAGTGTCAGCTCCTGTACATGTGCAGTACACACAGTGGGTAAAGGGTAATGATTCAATCCTGTCTGGTACTGTACGGTCTGTGTGTGTGTGTGTGTCTCAGTGTCAGCTCCTGTACATGTACAGTACACACAGTGGGTAAAGGGTAATGATTCAATCCTGTCTGGTACTGTACGGTCTGTGTGTGTGTGTGTGTCTCAGTGTCAGCTCCTGTACATGTACAGTACACACAGTGGGTAAAGGTAATGATTCACTCCTGTCTGGTACTGTACGGTCTGTGTGTGTGTGTGTGTCTCAGTGTCAGCTCGTGTACATGTACAGTACACACAGTGGGTAAAGGGTAATGATTCACTCCCGTCTGGTACTGTACGGTCTGTGTGTGTTTGTGTCTCAGTGTCAGCTCGTGTACATGTACAGTACACACAGTGGGTAAAGAGTAATGATTCACTCCTGTCTGGTACTGTACGGTCTGTGTGTGTGTCTCAGTGTCAGCTCCTGTACATGTACAGTACACACAGTGGGTAAAGGGTAATGATTCACAACCCGTCTGGTACTGTACGGTCCGTGTGCGTGTGTGTCTCAGTGTCAGCTCCTGTACATGTACAGTACACACAGTGGGTAAAAGGGTAATGATTCACTCCTGTCTGGTACTGTACGGTCTGTGTGTGTTTGTGTCTCAGTGTCAGCTCCTGTACATGTACAGTACACACAGTGGGTAAAGGGTAATGATTCACTCCTGTCTGGGACTGTACGGTCTGTGTGTGTGTGTGTCTCAGTGTCAGCTCCTGTACATGTACAGTACACACAGTGGGTAAAGGGTAATGATTCACTCCTGTCTGGTACTGTACGGTCTGTGTGTGTGTCTCAGTGTCAGCTCCTGTACATGTACAGTACACACAGTGGGTAAAGGGTAATGATTCACAACCCGTCTGGTACTGTACGGTCCGTGTGCGTATGTGTCTCAGTGTCAGCTCCTGTACATGTACAGTACACACAGTGGGTAAAGGGTAATGATTCACTCCCGTCTGGTACTGTACGGTCTGTGTGTGTGTGTGTGTCTCAGTGTCAGCTCGTGTACATGTACAGTACACACAGTGGGTAAAAGGTAATGATTCACTCCCGTCTGGTACTGTACGGTCTGTGTGTGTGTGTGTGTCTCAGTGTCAGCTCGTGTACATGTACAGTACACACAGTGGGTAAAGGGTAATGATTCACTCCCGTCTGGTACTGTACGGTCTGTGTGTATGTGTGTCTCAGTGTCAGCTCGTGTACATGTACAGTACACACAGTGGGTAAAGGGTAATGATTCACTCCCGTCTGGTACTGTACGGTCTGTGTGTGTGTGTGTGTCTCAGTGTCAGCTCCTGTACATGTACAGTACACACAGTGGGTAAAAGGGAATGATTCACTCCCGTCTGGTACTGTACGGTCTGTGTGTGTGTGTGTGTCTCAGTGTCAGCTCCTGTACATGTACAGTACACACAGTGGGTAAAAGGGAATGATTCACTCCCGTCTGGTACTGTACGGTCTGTGTGTGTGTGTGTGTCTCAGTGTCAGCTCCTGTACATGTGCAGTACACACAGTGGGTAAAGGGTAATGATTCACTCCCGTCTGGTACTGTACGGTCTGTGTGTGTGTGTCTCAGTGTCAGCTCCTGTACATGTACAGTACACACAGTGGGTAAAGGGTAATAATTCACTCCTGTCTGGTACTGTACGGTCTGTGTGTGTGTGTGTGTCTCAGTGTCAGCTCCTGTACATGTACAGTACACACAGTGGGTAAAGGGTAATGATTCAATCCTGTCTGGTACTGTACAGTCTGTGTGTGTGTGTCTCAGTGTCAGCTCCTGTACATGTACAGTACACACAGTGGGTAAAGGGTAATGATTCACTCCTGTCTGGTACTGTACGGTCTGTGTGTGTGTGTGTCTCAGTGTCAGCTCCTGTACATGTACAGTACACACAGTGGGTAAAGGGTAATGATTCACTCCTGTACAGTCCTTGTGTTTCTCAGTATCTATACTACCCTCTGCTGGACTCACCAGTAAATGTTCAGTGAATGTGTATCTGCAATCAAAGTGATTCAGCGCACTCCTGGTTTCCGACAAGGTGCATCTGGATCGAATTCAGAGCAACAATCTTTATCTGCAGAGCAGCCAGCAATCTCTTCAACCTAGCAGTTTTACAAATGTTTTCTTCTAATCATTAAGTGTTCGAAAACCACATACAAACAGTCCTCATCAACATCTCCCACACACACTGACTCTCACTGGGGTACGGGTCCCACACACACTGACTCTCACTGGGGTACAGGTCCCACACACACTGACTCTCACTGGGATACGGGTTCCACACACACTGACTCTCACTGGGGTACGGGTTCCACACACACTGACTCTCACTGGGGTACGGGTTCCACACACACTGACTCTCACTGGGGTACGGGTTCCACACACACTGACACTCACTGGGGTCCGGGTCCCACACACACTGACTCTCACTGGGGTCCGGGTTCCACACACACTGACTCTCACTGGGGTCCGGGTTCCACACACACTGACTCTCACTGGGGTACGGGTCCCACACACACTGACTCTCACTGGGGTACGGGTTCCACACACACTGACTCTCACTGGGGTCCGGGTTCCACACACACTGACACTCACTGGGGTCCGGGTCCCACACACACTGACTCTCACTGGGGTACGGGTTTTATAGTGATGTTGGTTGAGGGATAAATATTGTCCCCAGGACACCGGGGAGAACTCCCCCCTGCTCTTCTTCCAAATAGTGGCCGTGGGATCTTTTACACCCACCTGAGAGGGCAGACGGGGGTTTAATGTCTCATCTGAAAAACGGCACCTACGACAGTGCCGCGCTCCCTCACTACTGACCCTCCGACAGTGCAGCTCTCCCTCAGTACTCACCATCTGACAGTGCAGCACTCCCTCAGTACTGACCCTCCGACAGTGCGGCACTCCCTCAGTACTGACCCTCCGACAGTGCGGCACTCCCTCAGTACTGACCCTCCGACAGTGCAGCAGTCCCTCAGTACTGACCCTCCGACAGTACGGCACTCCCTCAGTACTGACTCTCCGGCAGTGCAGCACTCCCTCAGTACTGACCCTCCGACAGCGCTGCACTCCCTCAGTACTGACCCTCCGACAGTGCAGCACTCCCTCAGTACTGACCCTCCGACAGCGCTGCACTCCCTCAGTACTGACCCTCCGACAGTGCGGCACTCCCTCAGTACTGACTCTCCGGCAGTGCAGCAGTCCCTCAGTACTGACCCTCCGACAGTGCGGCACACCCTCAGTACTGACTCTCCGGCAGTGCAGCAGTCCCTCAGTACTGACCCTCCGACAGTGCGGCACACCCTCAGTACTGACCCTCCGACAGCGCTGCACTCCCTCAGTACTGACCCTCCGACAGCGCGGCACTCCCTCAGTACTGACCCTCCGACAGTGCAGCACTCCCTCAATACTGGCGCTGGGAAGTGTCGGCCTGGTTTATGGGGCTCACGTCTCGGGAGTGGGGGGTTCAGACCCAGGACCCGTTGACATTGAAGTGACTGTGACAGAGGGAACGCTAAAAACTCACTGAGTCACGGCTGACACCTAACCCAGAATGGTTGCTGTGGATACGGAGATCCTTCTCGGCTCATTTCAGAGCCAAGGCCTGCTCGTCTCCTTGGAAACCTGGGAAGGAGCATTGACAGCGGTCATAGCGGACGGTCAGTGGGGAGTGCATGGCGCCCGCGATGGGGGTCACCACTGCAATGTCCACAGCACGTGCTCCTTCGCAAGTCTCCATTCAAGTTGCCAATCATCACACAAAGATTCTTTCACACGAAGCCTGAACTAGGCCGCAAAATAACTCCCGGCCGGCGAGGTGTAAATGGCAGATTGAAATAACTGTGAGAGTCCCCAGTGAGAGTCAGTGTGTGTGGGACCCGTACCCCAGTGAGAGTCAGTGTGTGTGGGACCCGTACCCCAGTGAGAGTCAGTGTGTGTGGGACCCGTACCCCAGTGAGAGTCAGTGTGTGTGGGACCCGTACCCCAGTGAGAGTCAGTGTGTGTGGGACCCGTACCCCAGTGAGAGTCAGTGTGTGTGGAACCCGTACCCCAGTGAGAGTCAGTGTGTGTGGGACCCGTACCCCAGTGAGAGTCAGTGTGTGTGGAACCCGTACCCCAGTGAGAGTCAGTGTGTGTGGGACCCGTACCCCAGCGAGAGTCAGTGTGTGTGGAACCCGTACCCCAGTGAGAGTCAGTGTGTGTGGGACCCGTACCCCAGTGAGAGTCAGTGTGTGTGGAACCCGTACCCCAGTGAGAGTCAGTGTGTGTGGGACCCGTACCCCAGTGAGAGTCAGTGTGTGTGGAACCCGTACCCCAGTGAGAGTCAGTGTGTGTGGGACCCGTACCCCAGCGAGAGTCAGTGTGTGTGGAACCCGTACCCCAGTGAGAGTCAGTGTGTGTGGGACCCGTATCCCAGTGGGAGTCAGTGCGTGTGGGACCCGTATCCCAGTGGGAGTCAGTGCGTGTGGGACCCGTACCCCAGTGAAAGTCAGTGGTCAGTGTGTGTGGGACCCGTATCCCAGTGAGAGTCAGTGTGTGTGGAACCCGTACCCCAGTGAGAGTCAGTGTGTGTGGGACCCGTATCCCAGTGAGAGTCAGTGTGTGTGGAACCCGTACCCCAGTGAGAGTCAGTGTGTGTGGGACCCGTATCCCAGTGAGAGTCAGTGTGTGTGGAACCCGTACCCCAGTGAGAGTCAGTGTGTGTGGAACCCGTACCCCAGTGAGAGTCAGTGTGTGTGGGACCCGTATCCCAGTGAGAGTCAGTGTGTGTGGGACCCGTATCCCAGTGAGAGTCAGTGTGTGTGGAACCCGTACCCCAGTGAGAGTCAGTGTGTGTGGGACCCGTACCCCAGTGAGAGTCAGGGAAGGACGGTGAGATGTGCAGATTTGAAATGATAAAGGACGGACCTGGCTCTGTGTAGGTGTGTGGTGGTGGTGGATGCATTGTGTGTTGGTGAAAGTGTTGTCTGATGCCTGATGGAGCTCTGGCTCGTGCCAGCTGGGGGAGCTATTGTGCTGTGTGTGTTGGACTGAATTTCACAGGTTGCTCACAACCCTCCCAATTAAACCGAGAACACTTCAGTATATCATTATTTGGTCCCAGGACACCAGGGAGAACTCCCTCCCTGCTCTTCTTCCAAATAGTGGCCGTGGGATCTTTTACACCCACCTGAGAGATTAGACGGGAGCCTCGGTTTAATGTCTCATCTGAAAGACGGCACCTCTGACAGTGCAGCACTCCCTCAGTACTGACCCTCCGACAGTGCGCACTCCCTCAGTACTGACCCTCCGACAGTGCGGCACTCCCTCAGTACTGACCCTCCGACAGTGCGGCACTCCCTCAGTACTGACCCTCCGACAGTGCAGCTCTCCCTCAGTACTGACCCTCCGACAGTGCAGTTCTCCCTCAGTACTGACCCTCCGACAGTGCAGCACTCCCTCAGTACTGACCCTCCGACAGTGCGGCACTCCCTCAGTACTGACCCTCCGACAGTGCAGTTCTCCCTCAGTGACGCCCCTCGGACAGTGCAGCACTCCCTCAGTACTGACTCTCCGACAGTGCAGTGTGAATACAGGATCGGGGGAAGGTGTAATTCACGACTGTTTTGAATGCTCGAATCTTGTTGCTGGCAATTGAAATCCCGGTTACAAAGGAGTGGGTGAATAGAGCTGGTTGAAGAGAACATTCCGGAGCTCCATTCAGAGTACTGAGTTCCTTTGTTGTCAATTGCTCCTGAATCGCACGGATCTGTCTCTGTCTCGGCAGGCGATCAATGAATCATGTGACAGGTTTGGAAAATATGTCGCTTTTCCAGTTCGCTGAACATGGCAAAGGAAGGAACAGGAGGAGGCCCATTCAGCCCCTCTCTCACCCCTGTTACACAGGGACAGGAGGAGGCCCATTCAGCCCCTCTCTCACCCCTGTTACACAGGAACAGGAGGAGGCCCATTCAGCCCCCTCTCGAGCCTGTTACACAGGAACAGGAGGAGGCCCATTCAGCCCCCTCTCGAGCCTGTTACACAGGAACAGGAGGAGGCCCATTCAGCCCCCTCTCGAGCCTGTTACACAGGAACAGGAGGAGGCCCATTCAGCCCCTCTCGAGCCTGTCACACAGGAACAGGAGGAGGCCCATTCAGCCCCTCTCGAGCCTGTTACACAGGAACAGGAGGAGGCCCATTCAGCCCCTCTCTCACCCCTGTTACACAGGAACAGGAGGAGGCCCATTCAGCCCCTCTCTCACCCCTGTTACACAGGAACAGGAGGAGGCCCACTCAGCCCCTCTCTCACCCCTGTTACACAGGAACAGGAGGAGGCCCATTCAGCCCCCTCTCGAGCCTGTTACACAGGAACAGGAGGAGGCCCACTCAGCCCCTCTCTCACCCCTGTTACACAGGAACAGGAGGAGGCCCATTCAGCCCCCTCTCGAGCCTGTTACACAGGAACAGGAGGAGGCCCATTCAGCCCCTCTCGAGCCTGTTACACAGGAACAGGAGGAGGCCCATTCAGCCCCTCTCGAGCCTGTTACACAGGAACAGGAGGAGGCCCATTCAGTCCCTCTCGAGCCTGTTACACAGGAACAGGAGGAGGCCCATTCAGCCCCCTCTCGAGCCTGATACACAGGAACAGGAGGAGGCCCATTCAGCCCCTCTCTCACCCCTGTTACACAGGAACAGGGCGAGGCCCATTCAGCCCCTCTCTCACCCCTGTTACACAGGAACAGGAGGAGGCCCATTCAGCCCCTCTCTCACCCCTGTTACACAGGGACAGGAGGAGGCCCATTCAGCCCCTCTCTCACCCCTGTTACACAGGAACAGGAGGAGGCCCATTCAGTCCCTCTCGAGCCTGTTACACAGGAACAGGAGGAGGCCCATTCAGCCCCTCTCTCACTCCTGTTACACAGGAACAGGAGGAGGCCCATTCAGCCCCCTCTCGAGCCTGTTACACAGGAACAGGAGGAGGCCCATTCAGCCCCTCTCAAGTCTGTTGCACAGGGACAGGAGGAGGCCCATTCAGCCCCTCTCTCACCCCTGTTACACAGGAACAGGAGGAGGCCCATTCAGTCCCTCTCGAGCCTGTTACACAGGAACAGGAGGAGGCCCATTCAGCCCCTCTCTCACCCCTGTTACACAGGAACAGGAGGATGCCCATTCAGCCCCTCTCTCACCCCTGTTACACAGGAACAGGAGGAGGCCCATTCAGCCCCCTCTCGAGCCTGTTACACAGGAACAGGAGGAGGCCCATTCAGCCCCTTCTCGAGCCTGTTACACAGGAACAGGAGGAGGCCCATTCAGCCCCTTCTCGAGCCTGTTACACAGGAACAGGAGGAGGCCCATTCAGCCCCTTCTCGAGCCTGTTACACAGGAACAGGAGGAGGCCCATTCAGCCCCTTCTCGAGCCTGTTACACAGGAACAGGAGGAGGCCCATTCAGCCCCTTCTCGAGCCTGTTACACAGGAACAGGAGGAGGCCCGTTCAGCCTCTCGAGCCTGTTACACAGGAACAGGAGGAGGCCCATTCAGCCCCTCTCGAGCCTGTTACACTAGAACAGGAGGAGGCCCATTCAGCCCCTCTCGAGCCTGTTACACAGGAACAGGAGGTGGCCCATTCAGCCCCTCGAGCCATTTTCCACCATTCAATTAGATCATGACTGATCTGTATCTTAACTCCATCTCCCCCCCCTTGGTTCTGTAACCCTTAATCCCCTCACCCAGTAAAAATCCATCAATCTCAGGTGTGAAATTTCCAATTGACCCCCGGCCTCGACAGCTTTTTTGGGGGAGAGAGTTCCAGATTCCCACTCCCCTTTGTGTGAAGAAGTGCTTCCTGACGTCACCCCCTGAACGGCCTGGCTCTGATTTTAAGGTTCTGCCCCCTTGTTCTGGACTCCCCCTCCCCCCACCAGAGGAAATAGTTTCTCTCTATCGACCCGATCGAATCCTTTAATCATCTTAAACCCCCCTCGATTCGATCACCCCCCTTAATCTTCTACACTCGCGGGGAGACAAAGCCCAGTCTGTGCAACCCGTCCTCGTAATTTAACCCTTTCAGCCCCAGTATGAATTTGTGGGGTCTTTCTGTGCACGGATCTGCTCCCAGGGTTGGCCACATGACCCTTCCACAAACAGGCGCATTTTCCATTGTTGCCTCATGTTATTTCATTCCGCCCTCTCGCCCGTCCCCCCCGATTCCCATCGCTCCACCATTGGCGGCCGTGCCTTCAGCTGCCTGGGGGCCCTGAGCTCCGGAATTCCCTCCCTAAGCCTCTCCGCCTCTCTCTCTCCCTCTCCTCCTTTAACACGCTCCTTAAAAAAAAACCGACCTCTCTGACTGAGCTTTCGGTCGCCGGTCCCTAATATCTCCGGATGTGGCTCGGGGTCAGATTCTCTCTGATTTTAGCTCCTGTGAAGCACCTTGTGATGTTGTACTGCAGTAACGGCGCTATGAAAATGCAGCGTGCTGTCAGTGAAGGTTGCTAAGTATATACAGTGAGCAGACGTACAAGGTGTAAACTGCTCCAACAGTCAGGCAGTTTAATCGTGCTGTGTGATATGACTGGATGTAAATAACTGGAGAATGACTGTGCACTTTTGAACCAGTTCCCAGTGGGGGAGTTTTCGAGTCTCTGAGCTCATCATTTCACTGATGTTTTTCTCAATCCTCAAGATGCTTCGTGATCTTGGAGCTTGGTTCACAGTCAGACCCAGACCGCACAGCCAGACTCTTAATGTCGGAGGAGTAGCCCATTCAGTACCAGTCAACCCTTGGCCTGTATCCCTTAAAAACCTTTAATATCCCACCCAGTCTAATCCCACTCTCCCCCTCACTCCCCACACCCTTTAATATCCCACCCAGTCTAATCCCACTCTCCCCCTCACTCCCCACACCCTTTAATATCCCACCCAGTCTAATCCCACTCTCCCCCCTCACTCCCCACACCCTTTAATAACCCACCCAGTCTAATCCCACTCTCCCCCTCACTCCCCTCACCCTTTAATATCCCACCCAGTCTAATCCCACTCTCCCCCTCACTCCCCGCACTCTTTAATAACCCACCCAGTCTAATCCCACTCTCCCCCTCACTCCCCGCACTCTTTAATATCCCACCCAGTCTAATCCCACTCTCCTCCTCACTCCCCACACCCTTTAATATCCCACCCAGTCTAATCCCACTCTCCCCCTCACTCCCCGCACTCTTTAATAACCCACCCAGTCTAATCCCACTCTCCCCCTCACTCCCCGCACTCTTTAATATCCCACCCAGTCTAATCCCACTCTCCTCCTCACTCCCCACACCCTTTAATATCCCACCCAGTCTAATCCCACTCTCCCCCTCACTCCCCGCACTCTTTAATAACCCACCCAGTCTAATCCCACTCTCCCCCTCACTCCCCACACCCTTTAATATCCCACCCAGTCTAATTCCACTCTCCCCCTCACTCCCCGCACTCTTTAATATCCCACCCAGTCTAATCCCACTCTCCTCCTCACTCCCCACACCCTTTAATATCCCACCCAGTCTAATCCCACTCTCCTCCTCACTCCCCACACCCTTTAATATCCCACCCAGTCTAATCCCACTCTCCCCCTCACTCCCTATATAGTGCAGTGTGGGGGGAGTGCAACACTGTGGTAGGGAATATGGGATTGATGGAGCATTAGAATAAATGGGTGGTTGTTGGTCGGCACAGACTCGGTGGGCCGAAGGGCCTGTTTCAGTGCTGTATCTCTCTATGACTCTATGACTGTCCCTTCAATCACTCTGTATGTAGCCCATTTTTTTGTCTTTTTTTGTAGTGCAGAGGGAGCTTTACTCTGTATCTAACCCTCGTGCTGTACCTGTCCTGGGGAGTGTTTGATGGGGACAGTGTAGAGGGAGCTTTACTCTGTATCTAACCCCCCGTACTGTACCTGTCCTGGGAGTGTTTGATGGGGACAGTGTAGAGGGAGCTTTACTCTGTATCTAACCCCCCGTACTGTACCTGTCCTGGGAGTGTTTGATGGGGACAGTGTAGAGGGAGCTTTACTCTGTATCTAACCCCCCGTGCTGTCCCTGTCCTGGGAGTGTTTGGTGGGGACAGTGTAGAGGGAGCTTTACTCTGTATCTAACCCCCCGTGCTGTACCTGTCCTGGGGAGTGTTTGATGGGGACAGTGTAGAGGGAGCTTTACTCTGTATCTAACCCCCCGTACTGTACCTGTCCTGGGAGTGTTTGATGGGGGACAGTGTAGAGGGAGCTTTACTCTGTATCTAACCCCCGTACTGTACCTGTCCTGGGAGTGTTTGATGGGGGACAGTGTAGAGGGAGCTTTACTCTGTATCTAACCCCCGTACTGTACCTGTCCTGGGAGTGTTTGATGGGGGACAGTGTAGAGGGAGCTTTACTCTGTATCTAACCTTCCCCAGCTGAGTTCTATACTGACACTGGGTGTGTGTGATATAAGATATGGCAATCCCCTGCAGGAAACACCCTCACGTTGATTATATAAATTTCCAAATAGTTTTGTTTATGTGTGCAGAAATCACGTAGACACCCAACTCTCGAGCAGCCTCTAATCACTAAACACCAGGTACAGGCGGTAATTATTTCAGTCTGTTACTGCCTCTGCTCGTCAGTGGAAAGACTCAATCCCCTTCTAACCACCAGGGTTTAGGTCAGACTGCAGAATCTGTCAGCTGTCAGCAGAATGAGGATATCTTCACAACATTTCCAAATCACCAGAAGCAAAGACATCAGTTAACAAAGCTAAAAAAAATCAAGACTGAGACCCATTTCTCAAGGCATAGAATTGATAAGCAAAGAAATTATGTTGAACTTTGGTTGGAGCACTGTGCACAGTCCCGGTCTCCATCTACCTCGGTTGGACCACACCCGGAGCACTGTGCACAGTCCCGGTCTCCATCTACCTCGGTTGGACCACACCCGGAGCACTGTGCACAGTCCCGGTCTCCATCTACCTCGGTTGGACCACACCCGGAGCACTGTGCACAGTTCCTGTCTCTATATCCCTTGGTTAGACCACACTTGGAGCACTGTGTGCAGTTCCGGTCTCCATATCCCTTGGTTAGACCACACATGGAGCACTGTGCGCAGTTCCTGTCTCCATATCCCTTGGTTAGACCACACTCGGAGCACTGTGCGCAGTTCCGGTCTCCATATACCTCGGTTAGACCACACTTGGAGCACTGTGCGCAGTTCCGGTCTCCATATACCTCGTTTGGACGACACTCGGAGCACTGTGCACAGTTCCGGTCTCCATATACCTCGTTTGGACCACACACGGAGCACTGTGCACAGTTCCGGTCTCCATCTACCTCGGTTGGACCACACTCGGAGCACTGTGCACAGTCCCGGTCTCCATCTACCTCAGTTGGACCACACTCGGAGCACTGTGCACAATCCCGGTCTTGTAAAAGATGGATATAGGGACACTGGAGAAGATGCAAAAGAGATTCAAAAGGACGATCCCAGAACTGAGAGGTTATAACTATCAGGAAAGACTGAACAATCTGGGGGTCTTTTCTCTTGGACAGAGAAGGCTGAGGGGTGACCTGATTGAGGTTTTTAAAATGATGAAGGGGGTTTCGATCGGGTAGACGTAGAGAAGATGTTTCCACTTGTGGGGGGGAGAGACCAGAACTCGGGGCCATCAATATAAGACAGTCACTAATAAATCCGATGGGGAATTCCGGAGAAACCTCTTTCCCCAGAGAGTAGTGAGAATGTGGAACTCGCTCCCACAGGGAGTGGTCGAGGTGAACAGTATCGATGTATTTAAGGGGGAAGCTGGATAAACACATGAGGGAGAAAGGAATAGAAGGATATGGTGATAGGGTGAGATGGAGAGAGGGGGGGGTGGGGAGGAGGCTCGTGTGGGGCAGAAACACCAGCACGGAGCAGATGGGCCGAACGGCCTGTTTCTGTGCTGGAAATAGGCTGCGCGCAAACATGGCTGCAGCACTGATCCCCGTTGATCGCAAATGTCCACACAGCTGATGTTTTCGAAAAGTACACACAAACACGCTAACTCCTGTTATAATCCTCTTTATTAACCTTTCTTCGAAAAGGACAAAGTGCCGACACTTTCAAATTACAGAAAACATTTAAGGCAATGGGAATAGTTCAAAGTCACCCCTTGAATTGAACATTTATGACAAGTAATCGGAAAGCAGCTGCGCCTGCAATACACACAAACATCGACAGAAATCTCTCTTCCCCTTCCATGCAGAAAATAGCACCCCCGCCCTCTCTTTCCACACCAGTGCATTTATAATGGGCAATTCTATGTAAACAGTCACACTGCAGTTACACCCTCCCACCACTGGAGGTGCTGCATCGCCACAGCCGGCACACAGGTGCCATTACAGGACGGCCAGTTTTACGGGTGACATCGCGGGTCCTGGCTCGATGGGCGATGCCCCCTTCTACCCCCACCACTGCTTGCTCTCACACACGTCATTTGCTATTCTGTAACTGTCCTCCACTCACCGTATTCTGCTGGAGAAATAATCCTTCCTTTGCCAGGAGATTTTGCTGCAGTTTCAGTCAGGAGTTTTGTTTGCCATGGTACTTAGAGACTGTTTAAATATAGACTCTGTAGACTGTTTGCTGCAGTGTGCCATTTAAATAGACTCTGTGGACTGTTTGCTATAAACCCCAACCCCGCCCAATCCTCGACAGACTGCACTGAAGAGTTTAGACACGCAGTTCCCATTATAAATGCCGACTCAAACCAGTTTCTAGTATTGGAAGAAAAAGATAAGGACCGAGTGTACGATTTTGCAAAGTGGACCCAAATCACATGCCCTGGTGCAATTATCCCTCACCTCCTGAGCACGACAGGCAGTCACCTCTCCCTGGACGAACGCGAGAGAGAGAGAGAGAGAGAGAGAGAGCGTGTTTTAAAGTTCTCTTCTGCTCCCAAGCCGTTACCACGCAGACCACACGTCTCTCAGCCTGTGCAGCCTTGCGTAACTGCCAGACTTGCGCCATAAAACACGAGGAGGTTCCCGCGCCCCCCCCCCCCCCACCCCCACCCCCACCCCCCCTTCTCAGACGCTGCTCCCTCACGGTTTAGCATTATCTCCTGGTACCCTCTGCCCCACCTGCCCTTTAAAATCACGAGGCCGGGAGTCAATTGGAAATTACAAAACGGAGATTGAACAAAAAAAAAAAGGACCAGGGGTAGATAGAGAGAGCGCGCGAGAGAGAATCGTCAACAAATTCTTCAAAAACAGACACCGCGGAGGGTGCTGGGATTTCTGCACTGGGAGAGGATGGACGAGCCACACACAGGATTTACAACCAATAATATCACACAGTCAGGTGGAATTAAAAATATCAGGTGCACTATTAAGGACAAACATCACCTGGGTTCTAGATAGCAGTAGCAGAATTGTTAACGATAGCATAAAGACAGACACACACACACAGTGACAGAATGTGGAACGATGTTGAAGATATTAAATGGCATAAACTTGCGAGTCCCGTTCGATCCACACGTGGGACCGAGAGACAGACCCTAGGTGATTACAATTAACATCAGGTGAGGAGAGGAGGGGACAAGAGGCAAATCATAAATAGATACACGACACACGGGGGATTAAAGGGAAGGGGGATGGTTGGCCCCCTTTCTGCTGGCGTCGGTTGACGTCATTCCGGAGATGTTTAGCATTCAGTTGCTTCGCCTGCGGAGAAAAAAAGAGAGAGAGAAGGAGTTCAGAGTTCATCCCAAATCGAGAAAAATCCCGTAACCACCAATTCGGCAAGCACTGGGGGGGGGGGCGGGGGTGGGGAAGAGGTCGGAGTTTCACCCCGGGGCCCCCCCAAGCCGATATTCATCCCTCAACCATCCGAACAAACACGGCGTGGCGGCTGGCTGTGGGATCTTGCTGTGCGCTGGCATTACTGCATTTCTTCAGCGCCTTTCACCACCTCCCCCCACCCCCCCCCCCCCCCCACTCCGCCCCAGGACGTCCCAAAGACCCTCACGGCCAATGAAACACTTCATTCAAAAGTGCAGTCACTGTTGGAATGCGGGAAACGCGGCAGTCAATTTGCGCACAGCAAGATCCCACAAACAGCAATGTGATAATGACCCGGATCATCTGTTTTTTTTTATTGATGTTGGTTGAGGGATAAATATTGTCCCCAGGACACCGGGGAGAACTCCCCCCCCACCCCCACCCCCCACCCAGCTCTTCTTCCAAATAGTGGCCGTGGGATCTTTTACACCCAACTGAGAGGGCAGACGGGGGCCTCGGTTTAATGTCTCATCTAAAAGACGGCACCTCCGACAGTGTAGCACTCCCTCAGTACTGACCCTCCGACAGTGCGGCACTCCCTCAGTACTGACCCTCCGACAGAAGATTGGAATCTCTGCCACAAAAAGGAGTTGATGCTGGAGGGAGTGGGGGGATGGGGAGGGAGGTCAGTGAATCATTTTCAATCTGAGAGCGGTGGATTTTTGCCAGACAAGGGGACTGAGGGATAAGGAGACAAGGCGGGTGGAGGAAGTTCGGATACATATCAGACAGGATCACATTGAATGACGGGACAGGCTCGAGAGGGGCTGAATGGGCCTCCTCCTGTTCCTGAGTCACGGCGCTGAGGGGTCTCCGAAGGTATCGTGTCCAGGACTGGAGACTCAGCCCAGCCAACCTCAGCTTTAAGCAGCTCTCTGCCTGGGCCCATTAACCCTTCAGATCACACACCGCCAAGAGACAGACACAGCAGAGGACCGAGAGGAAATCCATTTTGGTAGATGACCCAACTCCTCTCAACAAGCCTGGCAACTTTCCCCCCGCTTACCTGGTTGAAGGAGATGCTGGGCTGTGGCAGTGCCACTGTTAGACCGGGTCCTGCAAAAAATAATCAGACAGAGACGCAGAGAGAGAATTAGTAACTCCAAATTGAGAGTATCATTCCAAACAGCCTCCCATCACCTCCCTACGCCCAACAGATCCCAGTCAAACTACTTTGCCCTCTTTAGAAAGTTTTGGAAAGGAGTTTAACAGGAGTTCCTCATCCTGAAGTGGAGGAAGGTGTGGCCGCCAGTGTTAATTCATTCATGGGATGTGGGCGTCACTGGCCAGGCCAGCATTTATCGCCCATCCCTAATTGCCCCTTGAGATGGTGGTGGTGAGCTGCCTTCTTGAACCGCTGCAGTCCATGTGGGGGTAGGTACACCCACAGTGCTGTTAGGAAGGGAGTTCCAGGATTTTGACCCAGCGACAGTGAAGGAACGGCGATATAGTTCCAAGTCAGGATGGTGTGTGACTTGGAGGGGAACTTGCAGGTGGTGGTGTTCCCATGCATCTGCTGCCCTTGTCCTTCGAGTTGGTAGAGGTCGCGGGCTTGGAAGGTGCTGTCTAAGGAGCCTTGGTGCATTGCTGCAGTGCATCTTGTAGATGGTACACACTGCTGACACTGTGCGTCGGTGGTGGAGGGAGTGAATGTTTGTAGATGGGGTGCCAATCAAGCGGGCTGCTTTGTCCTGGATGGTGTCGAGCTTCTTGAGTGTTGTTGGAGCTGCACCCATCCAGGCAAGTGGAGAGTATTCCATCACACTCCTGACTTGTGCCTTGTAGATGGTGGACAGTCTTTGGGGAGTCAGGAGGTGAGTTACTCACCGCAGGATTCCTAGCCTCTGACCTGTTCTTGTAGCCACGATATTTATATGGCTACTCCAGTTCAGTTTCGGGTCAATGGTAACCCCCAGGATGTTGATAATGGGGGATTCAGTGATGGTAATGCACATTTAGAACATTTAACAAACACAGACACATACCTCTTGTTCTGATTGAATTTGCATCTGCATTTCCCAGCTAGGAGAGAAAGAAAAAGCAGTTATCAGATCATAAAAGACATTATACGGGAAAGGGACAATGTTCACAGTCCAGATTTGTTTGCACAGTTCCACACAGCACTTCCCCTCCCTCTACCAGTACCTGAGATCGCCCTTCAAAACTGTTCAGATACAGAGTAAAGCTCCCTCTACACTGTCCCCATCAAACACTCCCGGGTATCAGTTATTCTATATATAAACCCCCCGAACCCCTCGATTAGATTCCAGTCTGTAACTCACTCCCGGGTATCTGTTATTCTATATATAAACCCCCCGAACCCCTCGATTAGATTCCAGTCTGTAACTCACTCCCGGGTATCTGTTAATCTATATATAAACCACCCGAACCCCTCGATTAGATTCCAGTCTGTAACTCACTCCCGGGTATCTGTTATTCTATATATAAACCACCCGAACTCCTCGATTAGATTCCAGTCTGTAACTCACTCCCGGGTATCTGTTATTCTATATATAAACCCCCCGAACCCCTCGATTAGATTCCAGTCTGTAACTCACTCCCGGGTATCTGTTATTCTATATATAAACCCCCCCGAACTCCTCGATTAGATTCCAGTCTGTAACTCACTCCCGGGTATCTGTTATTCTACATATAAACCCCCCCGAAACCCCTCGATTAGATTCCAGTCTGTAACTCACTCCCGGGTTTCTGTTATTCTATATATAAACCCCCCCGAAACCCCTCGATTAGATTCCAGTCTGTAACTCACTCCCGGGTATCTGTTATTCTATATATAAACCCCCCGAACCCCTCGATTAGATTCCAGTCTGTAACTCACTCCCGGGTATCTGTTATTCTATATATAAACCCCCCCGAAACCCCTCGATTAGATTCCAGTCTGTAACTCACTCCCGGGTTTCTGTTATTCTATATATAAACCCCCCCGAAACCCCTCGATTAGATTCCAGTCTGTAACTCACTCCTGGGTATCTGTTATTCTATATATAAACCACCCGAACCCCTCGATTAGATTCCAGTCTGTAACTCACTCCCGGGTATCTGTTATTCTATATATAAACCCCCGAACCCCTCGATTAGATTCCAGTCTGTAACTCTCTCCTGGGTATCTGTTATTCTATATATAAACCCCCCGAACCCCTCGATTAGATTCCAGTCTGTAACTCACTCCTGGGTATCTACATATACAAGGTGATTAAAGGAATTATGTGCCGAGGCAGTAACACCTGAGATTACTCAATAGAATATTAATTTCACAACAAACCGTGGCTCAAGGCCAGTGTTGGCCATAAGGGGGTCCTGTTACAACACAAGGTTGTATTGTAGGCACTGGGTGAGATTTTCACAGATCGCACAGTGGAAACAGGGGGCGGAGTTGAGATCTTTCGGCTCAAGGCACCTCTGAATGTACAGAGAGAGAGAGACTCAGAGGCGCTGGGGGAAAGGAGGGCTGGGCAGAGCGAGATTGTCTAAGAGATAAAACAGGAGAGCTTTTATCAACTGGAAAAATGACTGGAGAGATTAGGAAATTGAAGATGCGTGTGCGTATTACCTGGCTCTTGTCAGCACACAATGAGTGATAAAGAAACTAGTTAGCAGGTGGCAATTTAATAGGTAACCAAGATTGCGACATCAGGAACTGACTGATTTCCAAGTCACACACAGGAACAGGGGGAGGCCCATTCAGCCCCCTCTCGAGTCTGTTACACAGGAACAGGAGGAGGCCCATTCAGCCCCCTCTCGAGCCTGTTACACAGGAACAGGGGGAGGCCCATTCAGCCCCTCTCGAGTCTGTTACACAGGAACAGGAGGAGGCCCATTCAGCCCCCTCTCGAGCCTGTTACACAGGAACAGGAGGAGGCCCGTTCAGCCCCTCTCGAGCCTGTTACACAGGAACAGGAGGAGGCCCATTCAGCCCCTCTCGAGCCTGTTACACAGGAACAGGGGGAGGCCCATTCAGCCCCTCTCGAGTCTGTTACACAGGAACAGGAGGAGGCCCATTCAGCCCCCTCTCGAGCCTGTTACACAGGAACAGGGGGAGGCCCATTCAGCCCCTCTCGAGCCTGTTACACAGGAACAGGGGGAGGCCCATTCAGCCCCTCTCGAGCCTGTTACACAGGAACAGGGGGAGGCCCATTCAGCCCCTCTCGAGTCTGTTACACAGGAACAGGAGGAGGCCCATTCAGCCCCTCTCGAGCCTGTTACACAGGAACAGGAGGAGGCCCATTCAGCCCCTCTCGAGCCTGTTACACAGGAACAGGGGGAGGCCCATTCAGCCCCTCTCGAGTCTGTTACACAGGAACAGGAGGAGGCCCATTCAGCCCCCTCTCGAGCCTGTTACACAGGAACAGGGGGAGGCCCATTCAGCCCCTCTCGAGTCTGTTACACAGGAACAGGAGGAGGCCCATTCAGCCCCCTCTCGAGCCTGTTACACAGGAACAGGAGGAGGCCCGTTCAGCCCCTCTCGAGCCTGTTACACAGGAACAGGAGGAGGCCCATTCAGTCCCTCTCGAGCCTGTTACACAGGAACAGGAGGAGGCCCATTCAGCCCCCTCTCGAGCCTGTTACACAGGAACAGGAGGAGGCCCATTCAGCCCCCTCTCGAGCCTGTTACACAGGAACAGGAGGAGGTCCATTCAGCCCCTCTCGAGCCTGTTACACAGGAACAGGAGGAGGCCCATTCAGCCCCCTCTCGAGCCTGTTACACAGGAACAGGATGAGGCCCATTCAGCCCCCTCTCGAGCCTGTTACACAGGAACAGGAGGAGGCCCATTCAGCCCCCTCTCGAGCCTGTTACACAGGAACAGGAGGAGGCCCACTCAGCCCCCTCTCGAGCCTGTTACACAGGAACAGGAGGAGGCCCATTCAGCCCCTCTCGAGCCTGTTACACAGGAACAGGAGGAGGCCCATTCAGCCCCTCTCGAGTCTGTTACACAGGAACAGGAGGAGGCCCATTCAGCCCCCTCTCGAGTCTGTTACACAGGAACAGGAGGAGGCCCATTCAGCCCCCTCTCGAGCCTGTTACACAGGAACAGGAGGAGGCCCATTCAGCCCCTCTCGAGCCTGTTACACAGGAACAAGAGGAGGCCCATTCAGCCCCTCTCGAGCCTGTTACACAGGAACAGGAGGAGGCCCATTCAGCCCCCTCTCGAGCCTGTTACACAGGAACAGGAGGAGGCCCATTCAGCCCCCTCTCGAGCCTGTTACACAGGAACAGGAGGAGGCCCATTCAGCCCCTCTCGAGCCTGTTACACAGGAACAAGAGAAGGCCCATTCAGCCCCTCTCGAGCCTGTTACACAGGAACAGGAGGAGGGCCATTCAGCCCCCTCTCGAGCCTGTTACACAGGAACAGGAGGAGGCCCATTCAGCCCCCTCTCGAGCCTGTTACACAGGAACAGGATGAGGCCCATTCAGCCCCCTCTCGAGCCTGTTACACAGGAACAGGAGGAGGCCCATTCAGCCCCCTCTCGAGCCTGTTACACAGGAACAGGAGGAGGCCCACTCAGCCCCCTCTCGAGCCTGTTACACAGGAACAGGAGGAGGCCCATTCAGCCCCCTCTCGAGCCTGTTACACAGGAACAGGAGGAGGCCCATTCAGCCCCTCTCGAGCCTGTTACACAGGAACAGGAGGAGGCCCATTCAGCCCCCTCTCGAGCCTGTTACACAGGAACAGGAGGAGGCCCATTCAGCCCCCTCTCGAGCCTGTTACACAGGAACAGGGGGAGGCCCATTCAGCCCCCTCTCGAGCCTGTTACACAGGAACAGGGGGAGGCCCATTCAGCCCCCTCTCGAGCCTGTTACACAGGAACAGGAGGAGGCCCATTCAGCCCCTCTCGAGCCTGTTCCATCATTCAATGAGATCATGACTGATCTGTATCTTAACTCCATCTCCCCGCCTTGGTTCTGTAACCCTTAATCCCCTCACCCAGTAAAAATCCGTCACTCAGGTTTGAAATTTCCAGTTGACCCCCGGCCTGGACAGCTTTCCGGGGGGAGAGAGTTCCAGATTCCCACTCCCCTTTGTGTGAAGAAGTGCTTCCTGACATCACCCCCTGAACGGCCTGGCTCTGATTTTAAGGTTCTGCCCCCTTGTTCTGGACTCCCCCTCCCCCCACCAGAGGAATTAATTAAATTATCAAACTGCAATTTGAAAATAAAAAGCCTCTTCACCTTCAGTCCATGGCAAATTAAAGGGTACAATTCTAGAGAGGGTGCAGGAGCAGAGAGATCTGGGGGTGTATTTGCACAAATCATTGACGGTGACAGGACAGGTTGAGAGAGCGGTTAATAAAACACGCGGGACCCCGGGCTTTTAAATAGAGGCATTGTGTACAAAAGCAAGGAAGTTCTGAACCTTTTATAAAACACTGGTTCGGCCTCAACTAGAGTATTGTGTCCAATTCTGGGCACCACACGTTAGGAAGGATGTGAAGGCTTTCGAGAGGGTGCAGAAAAGATTCACCAGAACGGTTCCAGGGAGGAGGGACTTCAGTTACGTGGATAGATTGGAGAAGCTGGGGACCGTTCTCCTTGGAGAGGAGAAGGTCGAGAGGAGATTTGATCGAGGTGTTCGAAACCACCAGGGCTCCGGACGGAGTCGATCGGGAGAAACTGTTCCCGTTGGCGGAAGGATGGAGAGTCAGAGGACACCGATTTGAAGTGATTGGTGAAAGAAGCAATGGCGGCTTGAGGGGCGCGGGTGGGGGGAGGGGGGTGTGGGGCGGTGGGGGAAACATTTATGGTCAGCGAGTGTTTGGGATGTGGAATGCGCTGCCTGAGAGAGTGTGGTGGAGGCACATTCGATGGTGGATTTCAAAAGGCAATTGGATAATGATGTGAAGAGTAAAGTTGTGCGGGGGCTACAGGGGAAAAGGCAGTGGGACCAGCTGAGTTGCTCTGACGGAGGGCCAGCACAGACGGGACGGGCCGAGCGGCCTCCTCCTCTGCTGTCAACGCGACACTCACCCAGGAGAATTATCACTCCGATCACGCACAGCACTGCAGCTACAATCAATCCGACAACACGCAGTCTGTAATAATCTGTGCAAAAAAAAAAAAAGGAGATTAGAGAGAGCAGTTGGTGCACAGGAGACAACCGTAACGACTGAAGCATCTGGACGCCAGGGTCAGTGAGCAAGACGGTCACGTACTCGACAACAGGGAGGGGACCAAACTGGCTGAATAGAAAAATCAATTAGTCTCTGGACCGTTCATCTTCGTTCCGAAGGCACCCGGCTGTTTGTGGGATCTTTCTGTGCGCAAACTGGCTGCCGAATTTCCGACATTACAACAGTGACCGCGCTTCCTCAACCAAAAAAAAAATAAAAATCCTTCAATGTCTGCGAGGCGCTTTGGGATGTCTTGAGATGGGGAAAGGCGCTAGAAAAACGCAAGTTCTTCACCCGCTCCCCCCCCCCCCCCCCACCTCCGCCTGGGGGTTATCCGGATGTAACCGCCCTATATCATTTTAGAAAGTGCTATCAGCCGGCTCAAAGGGAAATTTAAACACAAAGTGTTGAGCGACAGACACACGAATACGTTAAGTGTTCACCCAGAACCGGCAACAGTGACACTGTGCGTTTATATAGCGCCGTGGAAAGTGAAACATCCCAGGGCGCTTCACAGAACATCTGGCAGACGGAATTTGACCCCGAGCCACGTCAGGAGATATCAGGGACCGGCGACCAAAAGCTCGGTCGGAGAGGTCGGTTTTTTTAAGGAGCGTCTTAAAGGAGGAGAGAGAGAGAGAGAGAGAGAGAGAGAGAGGCGGAGAGGTTTAGGGAGGGAATTCCGGAGCTTAGGGCCCCCAGGCAGCTGAAGGCACGGCCGCCAATGGTGGAGCGATGGGAATCGGGGGATGGGAGAGAGGACGGAATTGATGATGATGAGTGGATCGGAGCTGTCCTCTTCGTCATATCTCCCTACCACATCCCCACCTGTCCCTATATTTTCCCTACCACCTACCTATACTAGTGACAATTTATAATGGCCAATTTACCTATCAACCTGCAAGTCTTTTGGCTGTGGGAGGAAACCGGAGCACCCGGAGAAAACCCACGCAGACACAGGGAGAACTTGCAAACTCCACACAGGCAGTACCCGGAACTGAACCCGGGTCGCTGGAGCTGTGAGGCTGCGGTGCTAACCACTGCGCCACTGTGTCTGGATTTACGCTCCAGTTTTAGTATGCCGCAGGCTCTATATAAATGCACGTTTGTGCGATGGAGCTCATTCGGGACTGCCCCGGACTGCCGTCACATCGATGTCCGTCCCGTTCCAGAGTCCGGCTTCAGGCGACGTTGAAGCAGCTGGACGTAGGGAGAAAACAAAAAAAAATGAGCGGAGATGGGAACAGGTCAGAAAAACTCACCGTAAGTGAAACGATCGTCATGGTCTGTGTCCGCTGGAAATAAAAAACAAAACAAATAAAAAATAGAAGTCAGCAGAGAATTTGACAAATATGTCGCCAGTCTGCGTAGAAACTCCTGCCGTCAACGCCCAATGGAAGGCTACACCCCAGTGAGGGTCAGCACCCATGACAATCCCAGTCACTTTCAACTGATCCCCGGTTGAATTTAAACTTTGATCGTAAATTCTGGGAAAGGAGCCAGCACAGACACGAGTGGCCGAATGGTCTCCCCCTGTGCGCGGCCCCTTTCCCGGGGCTCTGTACTGCCGGAAACCCGGGTGAAAATAAAACCAAAAAAAAAAAAAATCAGCCCGCGCGCTTGTTTTAATTTTCTTCCAAACCCCTTCGTTCGTCAATTATAAAAATTATAAACCACAATTGACTGCAGACGCCGTAGAGGGAGATACACGTGAGGTCTTCCCTCGGTACTCAATTCGCGACGCCCTCAGAATAGATTCCAGAGCACAGCTGCACGCAACAAAATAAAAAAAACACAACAGGAGGTGATGCACTCACCAGCCTTCACGACCCAAAATCCCTGAGTCACTGGAAAACAGAAAGTGGAGACAGAAAACCATTAGTAAAAGCAGCAAACCGCACGAGCGATCGAACTCCTACTGCGCTCACACAGACACACACACAGACACACACACACACAGACACACACACAGACACACACACACGCAGACACACACGCAGACACACACGCAGACACACACGCAGACACACACGCAGACACACACGCAGACACACACACAGACACACACAACTCTCCGCCAAAAACCCCCATGTCAGAAAAAAGGGTCAATATTTGTGATGCATTGAGGGTCAGGCGCTTTGCTCTGAACGCGGGTCCTACCCGCTGTCCAAACCCGCAGCTCGGGTCTGCCTTTGAACCCGCCCGCACCGTACCCCGACGTGTCTCACTCGCATGTTAAGCAACATACAGATTCTCACTAAAATCACACTGCGTTGCAAAGCTGTCAAATCACTGAGCGGTGCGTGTGAGATTCGACACCCTCCTTTCCCCCCCCGCCCCCCGCCACCCCACCCCACCCCAGGGTCGGTACCCAACGTCTGGTTTGCTCTGATCGAGAAGGCACTGGGCTGCAGCCAGACTGCTTTTTCAAACAACAAAAAAAAATAAAGCAAGACTTGCCTGAAGGCTAAAAACTCCTCAGTCGAAAGCTGATCGGCTGTCAGATACTTACCGTCACTCAGTCGCTGACGACAGAGTGTTCAAGGTCAGACGCGCAGCACAAATAATTGGAATGGGTTTTTTTTTCTACCCCCTGCTCGTAGCTCCCCTCCACCCACCCCCCCCCCCCACCCCCCACCCCCACGCCTCGGATCGGAGGCATCCGTCTTGGATCAGGACCCTCTCGCCCCGCAGTCAGGAGGTCAAAAGGGGAGAAAAAAGAAATACTATCTCCCTCATCAGAGATTTCAGCCCCATAATCCGGGGCAGACGCTGTCGGAGGGTCAGTGCTGAGGGAGCGCCGCGCCGTCGGAGGGTCAGTGCTGAGGGAGCGCCGCGCCGTCGGAGGGTCAGTGCTGAGGGAGTGCTGCGCTGTCAGAGGGTCAGTACTGAGGGAGTACTGCACTGTCAGAGGGTCAGTACTGAGGGAGTGCCGCACTGTCAGAGGATCAGTACTGAGGGAGTGCTGCACTGTCGGAGAGTCAGTACTGAGGGAGCGCTGCGCCGTCGGAGGGTCAGTACTGAGGGAGCGCTGCACTGTCAGAGGATCAGTACTGAGGGAGTGCTGCACTGTCGGAGGGTCAGTACTGAGGGAGTGCTGCACTGTCGGAGGGTCAGTACTGAGGGAGTGCTGCGCTGTCGGAGGGTCAGTGCTGAGGGAGCGCTGCACTGTCAGAGGGTCAGTACTGAGGGAGCGCCGCGCCGTCGGAGGGTCAGTGCTGAGGGAGTGCTGCACTGTCGGAGGGTCAGTGCTGAGGGAGTGCTGCACTGTCGGAGGGTCAGTACTGAGGGAGCGCTGCACTGTCGGAGGGTCAGTGCTGAGGGAGTGCTGCACTGTCGGAGGTGCCGTCTTTCAGATGAGACATTAAACCGAGGCCCCCGTCTGCCCTCTCAGGTGGGTGTAAAAGATCCCACGGCCACTATTTGGAAGAAGAGCAGGGGTGGGGGGGAGGGAGTTCTCCCCGGTGTCCTGTGGACAATATTTATCCCTCAACCAACATCACTTAAAAAAAAAACAGATGATCCGGGTCATTATCACATTGCTGTTTGTGGGATCTTGCTGTGCACAAATCGGCTACCATGTCTCTCACATTACAAACAGAGACCGCGCTTCGAAACAAAATGTGTTACACCGGCCGTGAGGCGCTTTGGGCACGTCCTGAGGGTGGGGAAAGGCGCTAGAGAAATGCAATCTTGTCAGAGGCAACAGACTGGTTAAAGAAGGTAATTGAGGGGGGTGGGGGGGGTGGGTGGGTAAAGAATTAGGACAGCTGAATGGAGAGAGAATTCTGACAGCACGCTGAAGGGGTTAATGAATGTAGCAGTGACTGTGTCACAGCAGTGTTTACGCTGTGCGAGTCTCGCACTGAGCAGACATTTAATTGAAAGGTTTTTAAATTGAAACTCAAAAACCAGACATTAAATCTGCAAACCCGCACCCCCTCCCACTTTCCCATCCGGAAAGAGTCAGACTCTGTTTTGAGGATAGACAGTCACTCTGTGACAATTTTGATGATGCAAAAAGAAAAAAAAAATTGGCAACCGATAAATAGCGAGCAGGATAATAAGACTCCGGGAGGACTTCCACAGAATAGTGGCATGGGCCAACGTGCGGCAAATACAGTTTAAGGCAGATGAGTGTGAACCGATGTGCTTTGGGTGAAAACATCGCGGGGGGGGGGTGGGGGGCGGTGTGTAATCCAAATGGCGCTGTCTTGAAAAGATGGGACCGGCGGGGGTGGTGGGGGGGGGCGGGTGCGGAGGGAGATTTACCGGAGCGGTCTCAGGGATGAGGGACTTCAGTTAACGTGGAGAGACTGGGAGAAGCTGGGATTGTTCTCCTCAGAGCAGAGAAGGTTAAGGGGGAGATTTAATCGAGGCGTTCAAAATCATGAGGGGGTTTTGATGGAGTTAAATGAGGAGAAACTGTTCCCAGTGGCGGGAGGGTCGGTAACCAGAGGGACACAGATTGAGGATAAATCGGTAAAAGAACCGGAGGGGGGTGGGGAAAAGAGGATTGCCTTGTGACCTTGAGTTTGAAGATCCTCGCCCTCATTCTGCACGTAAGGAAATATAGATTTTTAATCTTTACCTCACAGGAAGGGAGGGACAAACCAATCACTGAGCTGCTCCATTAGGATTCGATAGCATTGAGTCCACAGGCACAGAAACAGGCCATTTGGCCCATCTGCTCCCGTGCTGGTGTTTCTGCTCCACTCGAGCCTCCTCCCACCCCCCACCCCTCTCCATCTCACCCTATCACCATATCCTTCTATTCCTTTCTCCCTCATGTGTTTATCCAACTTCCCCCTTAAATACATCGATACTATTCACCTCAACCACTCCCTGTGGGAGCGAGTTCCACATTCTCACCACTCTCTGTGTCGAAAAGAGAGACTTGCATTTCTATAGCGCCTTTCACCTTCTCGGGACATCCCAAAGAGCTTCACAGCCAATGAAGGGCTGTTTCTGAAGTGCGGTCGCCGTTGTAATGTAGGAAACGCGGCAGCCAATTTGCGCACAGCAAGATCCCACAAACAGCAATGTGATAATGACCCAGATAATCCATTTTTTTTTTTAGTGATGTTGGTTGAGGGATAAATATTGTCCCCAGGACACCGGGGAGAACTCCCCCCCACTGCTCTTCTTCCAAATAGTGGCCGTGGGATCTTTTACACCCACCTGAGGGGGCAGACGGGGGCCTCGGTTTAATGTCTCATCTGAAAGACGGCACCTCCGACAGTGCAGCACTCCCTCAGGACTGACCCTCCGACAGTGCGACACTCCCTCAGTACTGACCCTCCGACAGTGCGGCACTCCCTCAGTACTGACCCTCCGACAGTGCTGCACTCCCTCAGTACTGACCCTCCGACAGTGCGGCACTCCCTCAGTACTGACCCTCCGACAGTGCGGCACTCCCTCAGTACTGACCCTCCGACAGTGCGGCACTCCCTCAGTACTGACCCTCCGACAGTGCGGCACTCCCTCAGTACTGACCCTCCGACAGTGCGGCACTCCCTCAGTACTGACCCTCCGACAGTGCGGCACTCCCTCAGTACTGACCCTCCGACAGTGCGGCACTCCCTCAGTACTGACCCTCCGAGAGGAACTGAAACACAATATCCTTACTTTTATTTTCAATTGCTCTTGTAATAAAGGATAGCATTCCATTAGCCGTCTTTATTACTTGCTGTACCTGCCTACTAACTTTTTGTGACTTATGCACGAGAACATCTAGATCCCTCTGCACCTCAGAGTTCTGTAGTCCTCTGTTTAAGTAATACTCTGCTTTTTTATTCTTCCTGCCAAAGTGAACAACTTCACATTTTCACACATTATACACCATCTGCCAGATTTTTGCCCACTCACTCAACCTGTCTATATCAGTCTGCAACCTCCTTATGTCCTCTTCACAACATACTTTCCTACTTATCTTGGTGTCATCTGCAAATTTAGCTACCATGCCATCGCTCCCCTCATCTAAGTCATTGATATAAATTGTAAAAAGTTGAGGGTCCAGCACAGACCCCTGTGGGACTCCACTCGTCACATCCTACCAATCAGAAAAGGATCCACTTATACATACTCTATTCTCTCCCTGCCAGCCAATCTTCTATCCATTCTAATATGTTATCCACTATACCATGAGCTCCTACTTTGCACAATAACCTTTTATGTGGCACCTTGTCAAATGCCTTCTGGAAATCCAAGTACAGTATATCTACGGGCTCCCCTTTATCCACAGCGCATGTTACTCCTTCAAAGAACTCCAATAAATTGGTTAAACACGATTTCCCTTTCACAAAACCATGCTGACTGTTCCTGATTACCTTGAGTTTTTCTAAGTGCCCAGCTATAGCCTCCTTCATGATCGATTCTAACACCTTCCCCATGACAGACATTAAAGTAACTGTCCTTCAGTTACCTGTTTTCTGCCTCCCCTACTTCTTGAATAGAGGGGTTATATTTGCTACTTTCCAGTCTGATGGAACCATTCCAGAATCTAGCGAATTTTGAAAAATTAACACCAATACATCTGCTACTTCATTCCCCACCTCTTTTAAGACCCTCGGATGAATTCCATCAGGACCCGGGGACTTGTCAGCCCACAGCTCCATTACTTTGCTCAGTACCGTGTCCCTGGTGATTGCAATTTCACCAAATTCCTCTCTTCCTTCCACCTCCTGATTTACAGCTAGTACTGGAATGTTTCTTGTATCCTCTCTCGTGAAGACAGAAGCAAATTTTTGTTCATTTCATCTGCCATTTCCTTATTATCTGCTTTAACTCCGGATAGTGAAATAGTCGCCCTCAGGAAGGAGAAAGGGATCGAACTTTCTACCCCTGCCCCTAGTGGAAATTCCAGAGGTGTAAAACTGCAACGGACCCCGGGCTGCATAACGAGTCACGAGTTAGGAGAGTGGAGGGGAGGGGAGGGGAGGGCTCCACACGGGACAACAACAACTAGCTAACCTGGACTGAAGCCATGTTACAAAGATTTATTACGGTTTTTTTAAAATATATAAAGCCATAAAATGTCAGGTGAGTCGTTCAGAGCCGTGCCCAGTCATCAAAACAGCCATCAGAGTCACCAAATGAGGCAGTAAAACGCTCCAAGGTTAAACGTTCGGAGAAAGGTGAACCTTTAGGACTCTTGAGAGCAGAGAACACACAACAGCTACTTGCATCTATCTGGCACCTTTCATCGCGGAAAGCGCCCCAGGGTGCTCCACAGGAGCGTTTAATCAAACAAAAATCCGACCCCGAGATATTAGGGACCGGCGACCAAAGGCTCGGTCAGGGAGGTCGGTTTTTTAAGGAGCGTCTTAAAGGAGGAGAGAGAGAGAGAGGTGGAGAGGTTTAGGGAGGGAATTCCAGAGCTTTGGGCCCCCAGGCAGCTGAAGGCATGACCGCCAATGGTGGAGCGATGGGAATCGGGGGATGGGAGAGAGACCGGAATTGGAGGGAGCGCAGAGATCTCGGAGGGTTGTAGGGGCTGGAGGAGGTTACAGAGATAGGGAGGGTTGCATGGGCTGGAGGAGGTTACAGAGTTAGGGAGGGTTTGTAAGGGCTGGAGGAGGGTTACAGAGATAGGGAGGGTTGTAGGGGCTGGAGGAGGTTACAGAGATAGGGAGGGTCATAGGGGCTGGAGGAGGTTACAGAGATAGGAAGGGTCGTAGGGGCTGGAGGAGGTTACAGAGATAGGGAGGGTCGTAGGGGCTGGAGGAGGTTACAGAGATAGGGAGGGTTGTAGGGGCTGGAGTCAGTACTGAGGGAGAGCCACACTGTTGGAGGGTCAGTACTGAGAGATTGCTGCACTGTCGGAGGGCCAGTACTGAAGGAGTGCCGCACTGTCGGAGGTGCCGTCTTTCAGATGAGACATTAAACCGAGGCCCCCGTCTGCCCTCTCAGGTGGGTGTAAAAGATCCCACGGCCACTATTTGGAAGAAGAGCGGTTGGGGGGGGGGGTGGCGGGGGAGTTCTCCCCGGTGTCCTGAGGACAATATTTATCCCTCAACCAACACCACTTAAAAAAATGAGCTGGGTCATTATCACATTGCTGTTTGTGGGATCTTGCTGTGCGCAAATCGGCCGCTGCGTTTCCTACATTACAACAGTGAGGACAATTCCCATGGAGAGCATCAGGTAGAAAAGAGAGGGGAGGTCCCCATTCTGGGCTGGGCTGCCTGCGATCATGACAGGAGACACGTCCAGCAGACGCAATTTCAGGGAAAAAAAAAACCCCATTAAAAATCCTCTGACTCGCAGCAGACAGAATGTTCCACTGGGAGGGAGCTAGAGTGAAGCTGTCTCTCTCTCTCTCTTTAAAAAAAAAAGCACTCAGCAGTTAAAACAACAATTGAACCCAGCTCCACTTACCGTGCACAGGAAGATCTCAAGAGCCAGCGTCTCAGAGAACAGAGCTAGGTTGCGTGTTATAAAACCAACCAAAAAAAAAAAGAGCCTAACAAAAGCTTTCATGTAAATAAGACAATATCGTGATTCTAATCTCCATTCTCTCTCTCTCTCTTTGCAGAAAAAAACAACAAAGTGTTCTATCAGCCTGCATCCAACACCATCAAATCCCCAACAATTTCACAACGGAAAAATAAGAGAGAGGAAGGAAGGAGAGAGAAGAAAAAAAAAATGACAATTCTTACCAGCAGCAAGGAACATCAGCCCAGTTGCTGTCTCAAACATCTCGACCTGATAATAAAATTTTTTAAAGTTTAGTTTTTTGGGGAAAACTTGAAAAACTTTGAACCAAACTTTTTTTTTCCCCCACCCAAAAATAAGTGAAACTGACATCAGGAGATTGGGGAAAATCAAAGTCAGTTTCAACCCATTCAACAGCCTGACACACACACACACACACAAAAGTTCAAGCAGATATAGAAAGTTTATAAAACTTTATCCTCCTCTTTCCCAGAAAACTAGTTCCTCCCTATTTTTTTTTTAAAAGAGAGGAGTTTAATCCAATTTAAAAATTGAGAGGAGGGTTGGGTTAGAGGATTCTAAATTAATGAGATTAGAGTGTTTGAAACAAGTCCTTTAAACACTCCCCATTAAGGAATGCAGATTTTACTCCAAACACTTCAGTCAAATAATTGGCAGGCAACAGAGATTGGGGAAAGGGTCCACACTTTGTCTGACTGCTTCTTGAAATCCTGCAAACACAAAAATAAAAACATCTATCTGCATCAGGGAAAAAAAAGACTGGATCCGTACAATTCACCTCAAAGCTCCACAGCCCGAGACTTCCTAACTCCCCGGAATAATGTCACTGAACCAAACAAGTCGACAGAGTCACACACAAAAAAAATGGATGCCTTCCACAAATTCAAAAGGGAGGCCCCGACTGCTGTATTCACTGAGGGTTGAGGACAAGCTTTCAAATAAGGAAACCCACTTTAAAACGAACAAAAATCACCCAGAAAATTTTACAGTGATGCTTCCAGTCGAAATTACTTACAATTCGATCACTTCTGCAAGCCACAAAGGTGAAAACTAGGCAAGGTTAAACTCACAACACATATGAGTAGAGAATGCAACAGTCAGACTGCTGAAATATTCACTCCACACCCACTCCACAAGGGGCGGAGGCAACAGCTTGGATTCCTTAACCCTTCCCAGGCAAGGAGTTTGGAAATTGATTTTGCTGGTAACTGTTTCTGCAAGGGATCTGGGAATGGAGAGAGGTTACAACTGTCAGGAAAGGCTGACCAGTCTGGGGGCTCTTTTCTCGGGAAAAGAGAAGGCTGAGGGGTGACCTGATTGAGGTCTTGAAAATGATGAAGGGGGTTTCGATCGGGTAGACGTAGAGAAGATGTTTCCACTTGTGGAGGAGAGACCAGAACTCGGGGCCATCAATATAAGACTCTCCGACAGTGCAGCACTCCCTCAGTACTAACCCTCCGACAGTGCAGCACTCCCTCAGTACCAACCCTCCGACAGTACAGCACTCCCTCAGTACTGATCCTCTGACAGTGCAGCACTCCCTCAGTACTGATCCTCTGACAGTGCAGCGCACCCTCAGTACTGACCCTCCGACAGTGCGGCACTCCCTCAGTACTAACCCTCCGACAGTACAGCACTCCCTCAGTACTGATCCTCTGACAGTGCAGCGCACCCTCAGTACTGACCCTCCGAAAGTGCGGCACTCCCTGAGTACTGACCCTCCGACAGTACAGCACTCCCTCAGTACTGATCCTCCGACAGCAGAGCACTCCCTCTGTACTGACCCTCCGACAGTGCAGCACTCCCTCAGTACTGACCCTCCGACAGTACGGCACTCCCTCAGTACTAAGCCTCCAACAGTACAGCACTCCCTCAGTACTGATCCTCTGACAGCGGAGCACTCCCTCAGTACTGACCCTCGACAGTGCAGCACTTGCTCAGTACTGACCCTCCGACAGTGCGGCACTCCTTCAGTACTGAATCTCCGACAGTGCGGCACTCCCTCAGTACTGACCCTCTGACAGTGCAGCGCGCCCTCAGTACTGACCCTCCGACAGTGCAGCATTCCCTCAGTACTGACCCTCTGACATGCAGCGTTCCCTCAGTACTGACACTCCGACAGTGCAGCCCTACCTCAGTACTGACCCTCCGACAGTGCAGCACTCCCTCAGTACTGACCCTCTGACAGTGCGACACTCCCTCAGTACTGACCCTCTGACAGTGCGACACTCCCTCAGTACTGACCCTCCGACAGTACAGCACTCCCTCAGTACTGACCCTCTGACAGTGCGGCACTCCCTCAGTACTGACCCTGCAACAGTGCAGCAATCTCTCAGTACTGACCCTCCGACAGTGCAGCATTCCCTCAGTACTGACCCTCCGACAGTGCAGCACTCCCTCAGTACTGATCCCCCGACAATGCAGCATTCCCTCAGTACTGACCCTCCGACAGTGCAGCACTCCCTCAGTACTGACCCCCCGACAATGCAGCATTCCCTCAGTACTGACCCTCCGACAGTGCAGCACTCCCTCAGTACTGACCCCCCGACAATGCAGCACTCCCTCAGTACTGACCCTCTGGCAGTGCAGCACTCCCTCAGTACTGACCCTCCGACAGTGCAGCACTCCCTCAGTACTGACACACGGCATTTTCAGCCTGGAATATGGGCTCGGGTTTTTCAGTAGGTTTAGTTTCAGGTAGGAGGTCGGTGGGTTTCCGAATGTTTGTAATTTTTATTCAGCAATCAAACTTCCTTTCATATCACATCTGCTGTTATAATGTTTCTGCACTGCAAAAATTTGATTTATTCTGTCTCCTCATCAATCCTACCGATCATTCTCTATTCCTCCAGCCTGGCCATAAGGACCTTTCCCCCTCCTCCTTCTCCCCTGGGAGTGAGTTACAGACTGAAATCTAATCGAGGGGTTCGGGGGGTTTATATATAGAATAACAGATACCCGGGAGTGAGTTACAGACTGGAATCTAATCGAGGGGTTCAGGGGGTTTATATATAGAATAACAGATACCCGGGAGTGAGTTACAGACTGGAATCTAATCGAGGGGTTCAGGGGGTTTATATATAGAATAACAGATACCCGGGAGTCAGTTACAGACTGGAATCTAATCGAGGGGTTCGGGGGGGTTTATATATAGAATAACAGATACCCGGGAGTGAGTTACAGACTGGAATCTAATCGAGGGGTTCGGGGGGTTTACATATAGAATAACAGATACCCGGGAGTGAGTTACAGACTGGAATCTAATCGAGGGGTTCGGGGGGTTTACATATAGAATAACAGATACCCGGGAGTGAGTTACAGACTGGAATCTAATCGAGGGGTTCGGGGGGTTTACATATAGAATAACAGATACCCGGGAGTGAGTTACAGACTGGAATCTAATCGAGGGGTTCGGGGGGTTTACATATAGAATAACAGATACCCGGGAGTGAGTTACAGACTGGAATCTAATCGAGGGGTTCGGGGGGTTTACATATAGAATAACAGATACCCGGGAGTGAGTTACAGACTGGAATCTAATCGAGGGGTTCGGGGGGTTTACATATAGAATAACAGATATCCGGGAGTGAGTTACAGACTGGAATCTAATCGAGGGGTTCGGTGGGGTTTATATATAGAATAACAGATACCCGGGAGTGAGTTACAGACTGGAATCTAATCGAGGGGTTCGGGGGGTTTATATATAGAATAACAGATACCCGGGAGTGAGTTACAGACTGGAATCTAATCGAGGGGTTCGGGGTGTTTATATATAGAATAACAGATACCCGGGAGTGAGTTACAGACTGGAATCTAATCGAGGGGTTCGGGGGGTTTATATATAGAATAACAGATACCCGGGAGTGAGTTACAGACTGGAATCTAATCGAGGGGTTCGGGGGGTGTTTATATATAGAATAACAGATACCCGGGAGTGAGTTACAGACTGGAATCTAAACGAGGGGTTCGGGGGGGGTTTATATATAGAATAACAGATACCCGGGAGTGAGTTACAGACTGGAATCTAATCGAGGGGTTCGGGGTGGGATTATTTATGGAATAAAAGATACCCGGGAGTGAGTAACAGACTGGAATCCAATCGAGGGGTTCGGGAGGTTGAGATATAGAATAACAGATACCCGGGAGTGAGTTACAGACTGGAATCTAATCGAGGGGTTCGGGGGGTTTATACATAGAATAACAGATACCCGGGAGTGAGTTTCAGACTGGAATCTAATCGAGGGGTTCGGGCGGTTTATATATAGAATAACAGATACCCGGGAGTGAGTTACAGACCTGAATCTAATCGAAGGGCTCATGGGGTTTACATATAGAATAACAGATACCCGGGAGTGAGTTACTGACTGGAATCTAATCGAGGGGTTCGGGGGGGTTTATATATAGAATAACAGATACCCGGGAGTGAGTTACAGACTGGAATCTAATCGAGGGGTACGGGGGGGGTTTATATATAGAATAACAGATACCCGGGAGTGAGTTACAGACTGGAATCTAAACGAGGGGTTCGGGGGGGGTTTATATATAGAATAACAGATACCCGGGAGTGAGTTACAGACTGGAATCTAATCGAGGGGCGCGGGGGGGGTTTATATATAGAATAACAGATACCCGGGAGTGACTTATAGACTGGAATCTAAACGAGGGGTTCGGGGGGGGTGGGGTTTATGTACAGAATAACAGATACCCGGGAGTGAGTTACAGACTGGAATCTAATCGAGGGGTTCGCGGGGTTTATATATAGAATAACAGATACCCGGGTGTGTGTTACAGACTGTAATCTAATTGAGGGGTTCGGGGGGTTTATATACAAAATAACAGATACCCGGGAGTGAGTTACAGACCTGAATCTAATCGAGGGGTTCGGGGGGTTTATATATAGAATAACAGATACCCGGGAGTGAGTTACAGACTGGAATATCATCGAGGGGCTCGGGGGCTTTATATATAGAATAACAGATACCTGGGAGTGAGTTACAGACCTGAATCTAATCGAGGGGTTCGGGGGGGTTTATATATAGAATAACAGATGCCCGGGAGTGAGTTACAGAGTGGAATCTAATCAAGGGGTTCGGGTGGTTTATATATAGAATAACAAATACCCGGGAGTGAGTTACAGACTGGAATCTAATCGATGGGTTCGGGGGTTTATATATAGAATAACAGATACCCGGGAGTGAGTTACAGACTGGAATCTAATCGAGGGGTTCGGGGGGGTTTATATATAAAATAACAGATACCCGGGAGTGAGTTACAGACTGGAATCTAATCGAGGGGTTCAGGGGGTTTATATATAGAATAACAGATACCCGGGAGTGAGTTACAGACTGGAATCTAATCGAGGGGTTCAGGGGGTTTATATATAGAATAACAGATACCCGGGAGTGAGTTACTGACTGGAATCTAATCGAGGGGTTCGGGGGGTTTATATATAGAATAACAGATACCCGGGAGTGAGTTACAGACTGGAATCTAATCGAGGGGTTCGGGTGGTTTATATATAGAATAGCAGATACCCGGGAGTGAGTTACAGACTGGAATCTAATCGAGGGGTTCGGGGGGTTTATATATAGAATAACAGATACCCGGGAGTGAGTTACAGACTGGAATCTAATCGAGGGGTTCGGGGGGTTTATATATAAAATAACTGATACCCGGGAGTGAGTTACAGACTGGAATCTAATCGAGGGGTTCAGGGGGTTTATATATAGAATAACAGATACCCGGGAGTGAGTTACAGACTGGAATCTAATCGAGGGGTTCGGGGGGTTTATATATAGAATAACAGATACCCGGGAGTGAGTTACAGACTGGAATCTAATCGAGGGGTTCGGGGGGTTTATATATAGAATAACAGATACCCGGGAGTGAGTTACAGACTGGAATCTAATCGAGGGGTTCGGGGGGTTTATATATAGAATAACAGATACCCGGGAGTGAGTTACAGACTGGAATCTAATCGAGGGGTTCAGGGGGTTTATATATAGAATAACAGATTCCCGGGAGTGAGTTACAGACTGGAATCTAATCGAGGGGTTCGGGGGGGTTTATATATAGAATAACAGATACCCGGGAGTGAGTTACAGACTGGAATCTAATCGAGGGTTTCGGGGGGTTTATATATAGAATAACAGATACCCGGGAGTGAGTTACTGACTGGAATCTAATCGAGGGGTTCGGGGTGGGTTTATATATAGAATAACAGACACCCGGGAGTGAGTTACAGACTGGAATCTAATCGAGGGGTTCGGGGACGGTTTATATATAGAATAACAGATACCTGGGAGTGAGTTACAGACTGGAATCTAATCGACGGGTTCGGGGGGGTGGGTTTATCTATAGAATAACAGATACCCGGGAGTGAGTTACAGACTGGAATCTAATCGAGGGGTTCGGGGGGGGGGGGGGTTTATATATAGAATAACAGATACCTGGGAGTGAGTTACTGACTGGAATCTAATCGAGGGGTCCGGGGTGGGTTTATATATAGAATAACGGACACCCGGGAGTGAGTTACAGACTGGAATCTAATCGAGGGGTTCGGGGACGGTTTATATATAGAATAACAGATACCTGGGAGTGAGTTACAGACTGGAATCTAATCGACGGGTTCGGGGGGGTGGGTTTATCTATAGAATAACAGATACCCGGGAGTGAGTTACAGACTGGAATCTAATCGAGGGGTTCGGGGGGGGGGGGTTTATATATAGAATAACAGATACCTGGGAGTGAGTTACTGACTGGAATCTAATCGAGGGGTCCGGGGTGGGTTTATATATAGAATAACAGACACCCGGGAGTGAGTTACAGACTGGAATCTAATCGAGGGGTTCGGGGACGGTTTATATATAGAATAACAGATACCTGGGAGTGAGTTACAGACTGGAATCTAATCGACGGGTTCGGGGGGGTGGGTTTATCTATAGAATAACAGATACCCGGGAGTGAGTTACAGACTGGAATCTAATCGAGGGGTTCGGGGGGGGGGGGTTTATATATAGAATAACAGATACCTGGGAGTGAGTTACAGACTGGAATCTAATCGACGGGTTCGGGGGGGTGGGTTTATCTATAGAATAACAGATACCCGGGAGTGAGTTACAGACTGGAATCTAATCGAGGGGTTCGGGGGGGGGGGGTTTATATATAGAATAACAGATACCTGGGAGTGAGTTACAGACTGGAATCTAATCGAGGGGTTCGGGGGGTTTATATATAGAATAACAGATACCCGGGAGTGAGTTACAGACTGGAATCTAATCGAGGGGTTCGGGGGGTTTATATATAGAATAACAGATACCCGGGAGTGAGTTACAGACTGGAATCTAATCGAGGGGTTCGGGGTGGGTTTATATATAGAATAACAGATACCCGGGAGTGAGTTACTGACTGGAATCTAATCGAGGGGTCCGGGGTGGGTTTATATATAGAATAACAGACACCCGGGAGTGAGTTACAGACTGGAATCTAATCGAGGGGTTCGGGGACGGTTTATATATAGAATAACAGATACCTGGGAGTGAGTTACAGACTGGAATCTAATCGAGGGGTTCGGGTGGTTTATCTATAGAATAACAGATACCCGGGAGTGAGTTACAGACTGGAATCTAATCGAGGGGTTCGGGGACGGTTTATATATAGAATAACAGATACCCGGGAGTGAGTTACAGACTGGAATCTAATCGAGGGGTACGGGGAGGTTTACATATTGAATAACAGATACTCGGGAGTGAGTTACAGACTGGAATCTAATCGAGGGGTTCGGGGGGTTTATATATAGTATAACAGATACCTAGGAGTGAGTTACAGACTGGAATCTAATCGAGGGGTTCGGGGGGATGGGTTTATATATAGAATAACAGATACCCGGGAGTAAGTTACAGACTGGAATCTAATCGAAGGGTTCGGGGGGTTTATATATAGAATAACAGATACCCGGGAGTGAGTTTCAGACTGGAATCTAATCGAGGGGTTCGGGGGGTTTATATATAGAATAACAGATACTCGGGAGTGAGTTACAGACTGGAACTTAATCGAGGGGTTCAGGTTGTTTATATATAGAATAACAGATACCCGGGTGTGTGTTACAGACTGTAATCTAATTGAGGGGTTCGGGGGGTTTATATACAAAATAACAGATACCCGGGAGTGAGTTACAGACCTGAATCTAATCGAGGGGTTCGGGGGGTTTATATATAGAATAACAGATACCTGGGAGTGAGTTACAGACTGGAATATCATCGAGGGGTTCGGGGGCTTTATATATAGAATAACAGATACCTGGGAGTGAGTTACAGACCTGAATCTAATCGAGGGGTTCGGGGGGTTTATATATAGAATAACAGATACCTGGGAGTGAGTTACAGACCTGAATCTAATCGAGGGGTTCGGGGGGGTTTATATATAGAATAACAGATACCGGGGAGTGAGTTACAGACTGGAATCTAATCGAGGGGTTCGGTGGTTTATGTATAGAATAACAGATACCCGGGAGTGAGTTACAGACTGGAATCTAATCGAGGGGTTCGGGGGGTTTATATATAGAATAACAGATACGCAGGAGTGAGTTACAGACTGGAATCTAATCGATGGGTTCGGGGGTTTATATATAGAATAACAGATACCCGGGAGTGAGTTACAGACTGGAATCTAATCGAGGGGTTCGGGAGATTTATATATAAAATAACAGATACCCGGGAGTGAGTTACAGACTGGAATCTAATCGAGGGGTTCGGGGGGTTTATATATAGAATAACAGATACCCGGGAGTGAGTTACAGACTGGAATCTAATCGAAGGGTTCGGGGGGTTTATATATAGAATAACATATACCCGGGAGTGAGTGACAGACTGGAATATAATCGACGGGTTCGGGGGGGTGGGTTTATCTACAGAATAACAGATACCCGGGAGTGAGTTACAGACTGGAATCTAATCGAGGGGTACGGGGAGGTTTATATCTAGAATAACAGATACCCGGGAGTGAGTTACAGACTGGAATCTAATCGAGGGGTTCGGGGGGTTTATATATAGTATAACAGATACCTGGGAGTGAGTTACAGACTGGAATCTAATCGAGGGGTTCGCGGAGTTTATATATAGAATAACAGATACCTGGGAGTGAGTTACAGACTGGAATCTAATCGAGGGGTTCGGGGGGTTTATATGTAGAAAAACAGATACCCGGGAGTAAGTTACAGACTGGAATCTAATCGAAGGGTTCGGGGGGTTTATATATAGAATAACAGATACCCGGGAGTGAGTTACAGATTGGAATCTAATCGAGGGGTTCGGGGGGTTTATAGATAGAATAACAGATACCTGGGAGTGAGTTACAGACTGGAATCTAATCGAAGGGTTCGGGGGGTTTATATATAGAAAGACAGATACCCGGGAGTGAGTTACAGACTGGAATCTAATCGAAGGGTTCTGGGGGTTTATATATAGAAAGACAGATACCCGGGAGTGAGTTACAGACTGGAATCTAATCGAGGGGTACAGGGAGGTTTATATATAGAATAACAGATACCCGGGAGTGAGTTACAGACTGGAATCTAATCGAGGGGTTCGGGGATTTTATATATAGTAGAACAGATACCTGGGAGTGAGTTACAGACTGGAATCTAATCGAGGGGTTCGGGGGGTTTATATATAGAATAACAGATACCTGGGAGTGAGTTACAGACTGGAATCTAATCGAGGGGTTCGGGGGGTTTATATATAGTATAACAGATACCTGGGAGTGAGTTACAGACTGGAATCTAATCGAGGGGTTCGGGGGGTTTATATATAGAATAACAGATACCTGGGAGTGAGTTACAGACTGTAATCTAATCGAGGGGTTCGGGGGGTTTATATATAGTATAACAGATACCTGGGAGTGAGTTACAGACTGGAATCTAATCGAGGGGTTCGGGGGGTTTATATATAGAATAACAGATACCTGGGAGTGAGTTACAGACTGTAATCTAATCGAGGGGTTCGGGGGGTTTATATATAGTATAACAGATACCTGGGAGTGAGTTACAGACTGGACTATCATCGATGGGATCGGGGGCACAATAAAATTATCGGATTCGAAAACTTTTTCAGCTGCTCCTTTGAATTTTATAGAGAATAGCAGCCCCTGTGCATATTATAGAGAATAGCAGCTCCTGTGTGTATTATAGAGAATAGCAACTCCTGTGTATATTATAGAGAATAGCATTCCCTGTGTATATTATAGAGAATAGCAGCCCCTGTGTGTATTATAGAGAATAGCAGTCCCTGTGTATATTATCGAGAATAGCAGCCCCTGTGTATATTATAGAGAATAGCAGCCCCTGTGTATATTATAGAGAATAGCAGCTCCTGTGTATATTATCGAGAATAGCAGCCCCTGTGTATATTATAGAGAATAGCAGTCCCTGTGTATATTATAGAGTATAGCAGCCCCTGTGTATATTATAGAGAATAGCAGTCCCTGTGTATATTATCGAGAATAGCAGCCCCTGTGTATATTATAGAGAATAGCAGCCCCTGTGTATATTATAGAGAATAGCAGCCCCTGTGTATATTATAGAGAATAGCAGCCCCTGTGTATATTATAGAGAATAGCAGCTCCTGTGCATATTATAGAGAATAGCAGCCCCTGTGTATATTATAGAGAATAGCAGCCCCTGTGTATATTATAGAGAATAGCAGCTCCTGTGTATATTATAGAGAATAGCAGCCCCTGTGTATATTATAGAGAATAGCAGCTCCTCTGCATATTACAGAGAATTGCAGCTCCTGTGTGTATTATAGAGAATAGCAGCTCCTGTGTATATTATAGAGAATAGCAGCCCCTGTGTATATTATAGAGAATAGCAGCTCCTCTGCATATTATAGAGAATTGCAGCTCCTGTGAATATTACAGAGAATTGCAGCTCCTGTGTATATTATAGAGAATAGCAGCCCCTGTGTATATTACAGAGAATTGCAGCTCCTGTGCATATTATAGAGAATAGCAGCTCCTCTGTATATTACAGAGAATTGCAGCTCCTGTGTGTATTATAGAGAATTGCAGCTCCTGTGTATATTACAGAGAATTGCAGCTCCTGTGCATATTATAGAGAATAGCAGCCCCTGTGTATATTATAGAGAATAGCAGCTCCTGTGAATATTATAGAGAATAGCAGCTCCTCTGTATATTACAGAGAATTGCAGCTCCTGTGTGTATTATAGAGAATTGCAGCTCCTGTGTATATTACAGAGAATTGCAGCTCCTGTGTATATTATAGAGAATAACAGCCCCTGTGTATATTATAGAGAATAGCAGCTCCTGTGCATATTATAGAGAATAGCAGCCCCTGTGTATATTATAGAGAATAGCAGCCCCTGTGTATATTATAGAGAATAGCAGCCCCTGTGTATATTATAGAGAATTGCAGCCCCTGTGTGTATTATAGAGAATAGCAGCTCCTGTGTATATGACAGAGAATTGCAGCTCCTGTGCATATTATAGAGAATAGCAGCTCCTCTGTATATTACAGAGAATTGCAGCTCCTGTGTGTATTATAGAGAATAGCAGCTCCTGTGTATATGACAGAGAATTGCAGCTCCTGTGCATATTATAGAGAATAGCAGCTCCTCTGTATATTACAGAGAATTGCAGCTCCTGTGTGTATTATAGAGAATAGCAGCTCCTGTGTATATTATAGAGAATAGCAGCCCCTGTGTATATTATAGAGAATAGCAGCCCCTGTGTGTATTATAGAGAATAGCAGCCCCTGTGATTATTATAGAGAATAGCAGCCCCTGTGTGTATTATAGAGAATAGCAGCCCCTGTGAATATTATAGAGAATAGCAGCTCCTCTGTATATTACAGAGAATTGCTGCTCCTGTGTATATTATAGAGAATAGCAGCTCCTCTGTATATTACAGAGAATTGCAGCTCCTGTGTATATTATAGAGAATAGCAGCTCCTCTGTATATTACAGAGAATTGCAGCTCCTGTGTGTATTATAGAGACTAGCAACTCCTGTGTATATTATAGAGAATTGCAGCTCCTGTGTCTTTTATAGAGAATAGCAGCTCCTCTGTATATTACAGAGAATTGCAGCTCCTGTGTGTATTATAGAGAATAGCAGCTCCTGTGTATATTATAGAGAATAGCAGCCCCTGTGAATATTATAGAGAATAGCAGCTCCTGTGTATATTATAGAGAATAGCAGCTCCTGTGTATATTATAGAGAATAGCAGCCCCTGTGAATATTATAGAGAATAGCAGCCCCTGTGTGTATTATAGAGAATAGCAGCTCCTCTGTATATTACAGAGAATTGCAGCTCCTGTGTATATTATAGAGAATAGCAGCTCCTCTGTATATTACAAAGAATTGCAGCTCCTGTGTATATTATAGAGAATAGCAGCCCCTGTGTATATTATAGAGAATAGCAGCTCCTCTGTATAGTACAGAGAATAGCAGCCCCTGTGTATATTATAGAGAATAGCAGCCCCTGTGTATATTACAGAGAATTGCAGCTCCTGTGCATATTATAGAGAATAGCAGCTCCTCTGTATATTACAGAGAATTGCAGCTCCTGTGTGTATTATAGAGAATTGCAGCTCCTGTGTATATTACAGAGAATTGCAGCTCCTGTGCATATTATAGAGAATAGCAGCCCCTGTGTATATTATAGAGAATAGCAGCTCCTGTGAATATTATAGAGAATAGCAGCTCCTCTGTATATTACAGAGAATTGCAGCTCCTGTGTGTATTATAGAGAATTGCAGCTCCTGTGTATATTACAGAGAATTGCAGCTCCTGTGTATATTATAGAGAATAACAGCCCCTGTGTATATTATAGAGAATAGCAGCTCCTGTGCATATTATAGAGAATAGCAGCCCCTGTGTATATTATAGAGAATAGCAGCCCCTGTGTATATTATAGAGAATTGCAGCCCCTGTGTATATTATAGAGAATTGCAGCCCCTGTGTATATTATAGAGAATAGCAGCCCCTGTGTATATTATAGAGAATAGCAGCCCCTGTGTATATTATAGAGAATTGCAGCCCCTGTGTGTATTATAGAGAATAGCAGCTCCTGTGTATATGACAGAGAATTGCAGCTCCTGTGCATATTATAGAGAATAGCAGCTCCTCTGTATATTACAGAGAATTGCAGCTCCTGTGTGTATTATAGAGAATAGCAGCTCCTGTGTATATGACAGAGAATTGCAGCTCCTGTGCATATTATAGAGAATAGCAGCTCCTCTGTATATTACAGAGAATTGCAGCTCCTGTGTGTATTATAGAGAATAGCAGCTCCTGTGTATATTATAGAGAATAGCAGCCCCTGTGTATATTATAGAGAATAGCAGCCCCTGTGTGTATTATAGAGAATAGCAGCCCCTGTGATTATTATAGAGAATAGCAGCCCCTGTGTGTATTATAGAGAATAGCAGCCCCTGTGAATATTATAGAGAATAGCAGCTCCTCTGTATATTACAGAGAATTGCTGCTCCTGTGTATATTATAGAGAATAGCAGCTCCTCTGTATATTACAGAGAATTGCAGCTCCTGTGTATATTATAGAGAATAGCAGCTCCTCTGTATATTACAGAGAATTGCAGCTCCTGTGTGTATTATAGAGACTAGCAACTCCTGTGTATATTATAGAGAATTGCAGCTCCTGTGTCTTTTATAGAGAATAGCAGCTCCTCTGTATATTACAGAGAATTGCAGCTCCTGTGTGTATTATAGAGAATAGCAGCTCCTGTGTATATTATAGAGAATAGCAGCCCCTGTGAATATTATAGAGAATAGCAGCTCCTGTGTATATTATAGAGAATAGCAGCTCCTGTGTATATTATAGAGAATAGCAGCCCCTGTGAATATTATAGAGAATAGCAGCCCCTGTGTGTATTATAGAGAATAGCAGCTCCTCTGTATATTACAGAGAATTGCAGCTCCTGTGTATATTATAGAGAATAGCAGCTCCTCTGTATATTACAAAGAATTGCAGCTCCTGTGTATATTATAGAGAATAGCAGCCCCTGTGTATATTATAGAGAATAGCAGCTCCTCTGTATAGTACAGAGAATAGCAGCCCCTGTGTATATTATAGAGAATTGCAGCCCCTGTGAATATTATAGAGAATAGCAGCTCCTGTGTATATTATAGAGAATAGCAGCTCCTGTGTATATTATAGAGAATAGCAGCCCCTGTGTATATTAGAGAGAATAGCAGCTCCTCTGTATATTACAGAGAATTGCAGCTCCTGTGTGTATTATAGAGAATAGCAGCTCCTGTGTATATTATAGAGAATAGCAGCCCCTGTGAATATTATGGAGAATAGCAGCCCCTGTGTATATTATAGAGAATAGCAGCCCCTGTGTATATTATAGAGAATAGCAGTCCCTGTGTATATTATCGAGAATAGCAGCCCCTGTGTATATTATAGAGAATAGCAGCCCCTGTGTATATTATAGAGAATAGCAGCCCCTGTGTATATTATAGAGAATAGCAGCCCCTGTGAATATTATAGAGAATAGCAGCTCCTGTGTATATTACAGAGAATTGCAGCCCCTGTGTATATTATAGAGAATAGCAGCTCCTGTGAATATTATAGAGAATAGCAGCTCCTCTGTATATTACAGAGAATTGCAGCTCCTGTGTGTATTATAGAGAATAGCAGCTCCTGTGTATATTATAGAGAATAGCAGCCCCTGTGAATATTATAGAGAATAGCAGCTCCTGTGTATATTATAGAGAATAGCAGCCCCTGTGTATATTATAGAGAATAGCAGTCCCTGTGTATATTATAGAGTATAGCAGCCCCTGTGTATATTATAGAGAATAGCAGTCCCTGTGTATATTATCGAGAATAGCAGCCCCTGTGTATATTATAGAGAATAGCAGCCCCTGTGTATATTATAGAGAATAGCAGCCCCTGTGTATATTATAGAGAATAGCAGCCCCTGTGTATATTATAGAGAATAGCAGCTCCTGTGCATATTATAGAGAATAGCAGCCCCTGTGTATATTATAGAGAATAGCAGCCCCTGTGTATATTATAGAGAATAGCAGCTCCTGTGTATATTATAGAGAATAGCAGCCCCTGTGTATATTATAGAGAATAGCAGCTCCTCTGCATATTACAGAGAATTGCAGCTCCTGTGTGTATTATAGAGAATAGCAGCTCCTGTGTATATTATAGAGAATAGCAGCCCCTGTGTATATTATAGAGAATAGCAGCTCCTCTGCATATTATAGAGAATTGCAGCTCCTGTGAATATTACAGAGAATTGCAGCTCCTGTGTATATTATAGAGAATAGCAGCCCCTGTGTATATTACAGAGAATTGCAGCTCCTGTGCATATTATAGAGAATAGCAGCTCCTCTGTATATTACAGAGAATTGCAGCTCCTGTGTGTATTATAGAGAATTGCAGCTCCTGTGTATATTACAGAGAATTGCAGCTCCTGTGCATATTATAGAGAATAGCAGCCCCTGTGTATATTATAGAGAATAGCAGCTCCTGTGAATATTATAGAGAATAGCAGCTCCTCTGTATATTACAGAGAATTGCAGCTCCTGTGTGTATTATAGAGAATTGCAGCTCCTGTGTATATTACAGAGAATTGCAGCTCCTGTGTATATTATAGAGAATAACAGCCCCTGTGTATATTATAGAGAATAGCAGCTCCTGTGCATATTATAGAGAATAGCAGCCCCTGTGTATATTATAGAGAATAGCAGCCCCTGTGTATATTATAGAGAATAGCAGCCCCTGTGTATATTATAGAGAATTGCAGCCCCTGTGTGTATTATAGAGAATAGCAGCTCCTGTGTATATGACAGAGAATTGCAGCTCCTGTGCATATTATAGAGAATAGCAGCTCCTCTGTATATTACAGAGAATTGCAGCTCCTGTGTGTATTATAGAGAATAGCAGCTCCTGTGTATATGACAGAGAATTGCAGCTCCTGTGCATATTATAGAGAATAGCAGCTCCTCTGTATATTACAGAGAATTGCAGCTCCTGTGTGTATTATAGAGAATAGCAGCTCCTGTGTATATTATAGAGAATAGCAGCCCCTGTGTATATTATAGAGAATAGCAGCCCCTGTGTGTATTATAGAGAATAGCAGCCCCTGTGATTATTATAGAGAATAGCAGCCCCTGTGTGTATTATAGAGAATAGCAGCCCCTGTGAATATTATAGAGAATAGCAGCTCCTCTGTATATTACAGAGAATTGCTGCTCCTGTGTATATTATAGAGAATAGCAGCTCCTCTGTATATTACAGAGAATTGCAGCTCCTGTGTATATTATAGAGAATAGCAGCTCCTCTGTATATTACAGAGAATTGCAGCTCCTGTGTGTATTATAGAGACTAGCAACTCCTGTGTATATTATAGAGAATTGCAGCTCCTGTGTCTTTTATAGAGAATAGCAGCTCCTCTGTATATTACAGAGAATTGCAGCTCCTGTGTGTATTATAGAGAATAGCAGCTCCTGTGTATATTATAGAGAATAGCAGCCCCTGTGAATATTATAGAGAATAGCAGCTCCTGTGTATATTATAGAGAATAGCAGCTCCTGTGTATATTATAGAGAATAGCAGCCCCTGTGAATATTATAGAGAATAGCAGCCCCTGTGTGTATTATAGAGAATAGCAGCTCCTCTGTATATTACAGAGAATTGCAGCTCCTGTGTATATTATAGAGAATAGCAGCTCCTCTGTATATTACAAAGAATTGCAGCTCCTGTGTATATTATAGAGAATAGCAGCCCCTGTGTATATTATAGAGAATAGCAGCTCCTCTGTATAGTACAGAGAATAGCAGCCCCTGTGTATATTATAGAGAATAGCAGCCCCTGTGTATATTACAGAGAATTGCAGCTCCTGTGCATATTATAGAGAATAGCAGCTCCTCTGTATATTACAGAGAATTGCAGCTCCTGTGTGTATTATAGAGAATTGCAGCTCCTGTGTATATTACAGAGAATTGCAGCTCCTGTGCATATTATAGAGAATAGCAGCCCCTGTGTATATTATAGAGAATAGCAGCTCCTGTGAATATTATAGAGAATAGCAGCTCCTCTGTATATTACAGAGAATTGCAGCTCCTGTGTGTATTATAGAGAATTGCAGCTCCTGTGTATATTACAGAGAATTGCAGCTCCTGTGTATATTATAGAGAATAACAGCCCCTGTGTATATTATAGAGAATAGCAGCTCCTGTGCATATTATAGAGAATAGCAGCCCCTGTGTATATTATAGAGAATAGCAGCCCCTGTGTATATTATAGAGAATTGCAGCCCCTGTGTATATTATAGAGAATTGCAGCCCCTGTGTATATTATAGAGAATAGCAGCCCCTGTGTATATTATAGAGAATAGCAGCCCCTGTGTATATTATAGAGAATTGCAGCCCCTGTGTGTATTATAGAGAATAGCAGCTCCTGTGTATATGACAGAGAATTGCAGCTCCTGTGCATATTATAGAGAATAGCAGCTCCTCTGTATATTACAGAGAATTGCAGCTCCTGTGTGTATTATAGAGAATAGCAGCTCCTGTGTATATGACAGAGAATTGCAGCTCCTGTGCATATTATAGAGAATAGCAGCTCCTCTGTATATTACAGAGAATTGCAGCTCCTGTGTGTATTATAGAGAATAGCAGCTCCTGTGTATATTATAGAGAATAGCAGCCCCTGTGTATATTATAGAGAATAGCAGCCCCTGTGTGTATTATAGAGAATAGCAGCCCCTGTGATTATTATAGAGAATAGCAGCCCCTGTGTGTATTATAGAGAATAGCAGCCCCTGTGAATATTATAGAGAATAGCAGCTCCTCTGTATATTACAGAGAATTGCTGCTCCTGTGTATATTATAGAGAATAGCAGCTCCTCTGTATATTACAGAGAATTGCAGCTCCTGTGTATATTATAGAGAATAGCAGCTCCTCTGTATATTACAGAGAATTGCAGCTCCTGTGTGTATTATAGAGACTAGCAACTCCTGTGTATATTATAGAGAATTGCAGCTCCTGTGTCTTTTATAGAGAATAGCAGCTCCTCTGTATATTACAGAGAATTGCAGCTCCTGTGTGTATTATAGAGAATAGCAGCTCCTGTGTATATTATAGAGAATAGCAGCCCCTGTGAATATTATAGAGAATAGCAGCTCCTGTGTATATTATAGAGAATAGCAGCTCCTGTGTATATTATAGAGAATAGCAGCCCCTGTGAATATTATAGAGAATAGCAGCCCCTGTGTGTATTATAGAGAATAGCAGCTCCTCTGTATATTACAGAGAATTGCAGCTCCTGTGTATATTATAGAGAATAGCAGCTCCTCTGTATATTACAAAGAATTGCAGCTCCTGTGTATATTATAGAGAATAGCAGCCCCTGTGTATATTATAGAGAATAGCAGCTCCTCTGTATAGTACAGAGAATAGCAGCCCCTGTGTATATTATAGAGAATTGCAGCCCCTGTGAATATTATAGAGAATAGCAGCTCCTGTGTATATTATAGAGAATAGCAGCTCCTGTGTATATTATAGAGAATAGCAGCCCCTGTGTATATTAGAGAGAATAGCAGCTCCTCTGTATATTACAGAGAATTGCAGCTCCTGTGTGTATTATAGAGAATAGCAGCTCCTGTGTATATTATAGAGAATAGCAGCCCCTGTGAATATTATGGAGAATAGCAGCCCCTGTGTATATTATAGAGAATAGCAGCCCCTGTGTATATTATAGAGAATAGCAGTCCCTGTGTATATTATCGAGAATAGCAGCCCCTGTGTATATTATAGAGAATAGCAGCCCCTGTGTATATTATAGAGAATAGCAGCCCCTGTGTATATTATAGAGAATAGCAGCCCCTGTGAATATTATAGAGAATAGCAGCTCCTGTGTATATTACAGAGAATTGCAGCCCCTGTGTATATTATAGAGAATAGCAGCTCCTGTGAATATTATAGAGAATAGCAGCTCCTCTGTATATTACAGAGAATTGCAGCTCCTGTGTGTATTATAGAGAATAGCAGCTCCTGTGTATATTATAGAGAATAGCAGCCCCTGTGAATATTATAGAGAATAGCAGCTCCTGTGTATATTATAGAGAATAGCAGCTCCTGTGTATATTATAGAGAATAGCAGCCCCTGTGAATATTATAGAGAATAGCAGCCCCTGTGTGTATTATAGAGACTAGCAGCTCCTCTGTATATTACAGAGAATTGCAGCTCCTGTGTATATTATAGAGAATAGCAGCTCCTCTGTATATTACAGAGAATTGCAGCTCCTGTGTATATTATAGAGAATAGCAGCCCCTGTGTATATTATAGAGAATAGCAGCTCCTCTGTGTAGTACAGAGAATAGCAGCCCCTGTGTATATTATAGAGAATTGCAGCCCCTGTGAATATTATAGAGAATAGCAGCTCCTGTGTATATTATAGAGAATAGCAGCTCCTGTGTATATTATAGAGAATAGCAGCCCCTGTGAATATTAGAGAGAATAGCAGCTCCTCTGTATATTACAGAGAATTGCAGCTCCTGTGTATATTATAGAGAATAGCAGCTCCTCTGTATATTACAGAGAATTGCAGCTCCTGTGTATATTATAGAGAATAGCAGCTCCTCTGTATATTACAGAGAATTGCAGCTCCTGTGTATATTATAGAGAATAGCAGCTCCTCTGTATATTATAGAGAATAGCAACTCCTGTGTATATTACAGAGAATTGCAGCTCCTGTGTATATTATAGAGAATAGCAGCCCCTGTGTGTATTATAGAGAATAGCAACTCCTGTGTATATTATAGAGAATAGCAGCTCCTGTGTATATTATAGAGAATAGCAGCCCCTGTGAATATTATAGAGAATAGCAGCCCCTGTGTGTATTATAGAGAATAGCAGCTCCTGTGTATATTATAGAGAATTGCAGCTCCTGTGTATATTATAGAGAATAGCAGCTCCTGTGTATATTATAGAGAATAGCAGCCCCTGTGTATATTATAGAGAATAGCAGCTCCTGTGAATATTATAGAGAATAGCATCTCCTGTGTATATTATAGAGAATAGCAGCCCCTGTGAATATTATAGAGAATAGCAGCCCCTGTGAATATTATAGAGAATAGCAGCCCCTGTGTGTATTATAGAGAATAGCAGCCCCTGTGTGTATTATAGAGAATAGCAACTCCTGTGCATATTATAGAGAATAGCAGCTCCTGTGTATATTATAGAGAATAGCAGCTCCTGTGTATATTATAGAGAATAGCAGCTCCTGTGTATATTATAGAGAATAGCATCTCCTGTGTATATTATAGAGAATAGCAGCCCCTGTGAATATTATAGAGAATAGCAGCCCCTGTGAATATTATAGAGAATAGCAGCCCCTGTGTGTATTATAGAGAATAGCAGCCCCTGTGTGTATTATAGAGAATAGCAACTCCTGTGCATATTATAGAGAATAGCAGCTCCTGTGTATATTATAGAGAATAGCAGCTCCTGTGTATATTATAGAGAATAGCAGCTGCTGTGTATATTATAGAGAATAGCAGCCCCTGTGAATATTATAGAGAATAGCAGCCCCTGTGAATATTATAGAGAATAGCAGCCCCTGTGTGTATTATAGAGAATAGCAGCCCCTGTGTGTATTATAGAGAATAGCAACTCCTGTGTATATTATAGAGAATAGCAGCCCCTGTGTGTATTATAGAGAATAGCAACTCCTGTGTATATTATAGAGAATAGCAGCTCCTGTGCATATTATAGAGAATAGCAGCCCCTGTGTATATTATAGAGAATAGCAGTCCCTGTGTATATTATCGAGAATTGCAGCCCCTGTGTGTATTATGGAGAATAGCAGCCCCTGTGTATATTATAGAGAATAGCAGCCCCTGTGTATATTATCGAGAATAGCAGCCCCTGTGTATATTATAGAGAATAGCAGCCCCTGTGTATATTATAGAGAATAGCAGCCCCTGTGCATATTATAGAGAATAGCAGCTCCTGTGCATATTATAGAGAATAGCAGCCCCTGTGTATATTATAGAGAATAGCAGCCCCTGTGTATATTATAGAGAATAGCAGCCCCTGTGAATATTATAGAGAATAGCAGCTCCTGTGTATATTACAGAGAATTGCAGCCCCTGTGTATATTATAGAGAATAGCAGCTCCTGTGAATATTATAGAGAATAGCAGCTCCTCTGTATATTACAGAGAATTGCAGCTCCTGTGTGTATTATAGAGAATAGCAGCTCCTGTGTATATTATAGAGAATAGCAGCCCCTGTGTATATTATAGAGAATAGCAGCTCCTCTGTATATTACAGAGAATTGCAGCTCCTGTGCATATTATAGAGAATAGCAGCTCCTCTGTATATTACAGAGAATTGCAGCTCCTGTGTGTATTATAGAGAATAGCAGCCCCTGTGTATATTATAGAGAATAGCAGCCCCTGTGTGTATTATAGAGAATAGCAGCTCCTATGTATATTACAGAGAATTGCAGCCCCTGTGTATATTATAGAGAATAGCAGCTCCTGTGTATATTATAGAGAATAGCAGCCCCTGTGTATATTATAGAGAATAGCAGCTCCTGTGTATATTATAGAGAATAGCAGCCCCTGTGTATATTATAGAGAATAGCAGCTCCTCTGTATATCACAGAGAATTGCAGCTCCTGTGCATATTATAGAGAATAGCAGCTCCAATGTATATTACAGAGAATTGCAGCCCCTGTGTGTATTATAGAGAATAGCAGCTCCTGTGTATATTATAGAGAATAGCAGCCCCTGTGAATATTATAGAGAATAGCAATTCCTGTGTGTATTATAGAGAATAGCAGCACCTGTGAATATTATAGAGAATAGCAATTCCTGTGTGTATTATAGAGAATAGCAGCACCTGTGAATATTATAGAGAATAGCAGCCCCTCTGTATATTACAGAGAATTGCAGCTCCTGTGTATATTATAGAGAATAGCAGCTCCTCTGTATATTACAGAGAATTGCAGCTCCTGTGTATATTATAGAGAATAGCAGCTCCTCTGTATATTACAGAGAATAGCAACTCCTGTGTATATTATAGAGAATAGCAACTCCTGTGTATATTATGGTGAATAGCAGCCCCTGTGTATATTATAGAGAATAGCAGCTCCTCTGTATATTACAGAGAATTGCAGCTCCTGTGTATATTATAGAGAATAGCAGCTCCTCTGTATATTACAGAGAATAGCAACTCCTGTGTATATTATAGAGAATAGCAACTCCTGTGTATATTATAGTGAATAGCAGCCCCTGTGTATATTATAGTGAATAGCAGCCCCTGTGCATATTATAGTGAATAGCAGCCCCTGTGTATATTATAGTGAATAGCAGCCCCTGTGTATATTATAGAGAATAGCAGCTCCTGTGTATATTATAGAGAATAGCAGCCCCTGTTTATATTATAGAGAATAGCAGCTCCTGTGTATATTATAGAGAATAGCAGCCCCTGTGTGTATTATGGAGAATAGCAGCTCCTGTGTATATTATAGAGAATAGCAGCTCCTGTGTATATTATAGAGAATAGCAGCTCCTGTGTATATTATGGAGAATAGCAGCTCCTGTGTATATTATAGAGAATTGCAGCTCCTGTGTATATTATAGAGAATAGCAACTCCTGTGTGTATTATGGAGAATAGCAGCTCCCGTGTATATTATAGAGAATTGCAGCCCCTGTGTGTATTATAGAGAATAGCAGCCCCTGTGTATATTATAGAGAATTGCAGCCCCTGTGTGTATTATGGAGAATAGCAGCTCCTGTGAATATAATAGAGAATAGCAGCCCCTGTGTGTATTATAGAGAATAGCAGCTCCTGTGAATATAATAGAGAATAGCAGCCCTTGTGTATATTATAGAGAATAGCAGCCCCTGTTTATATTATAGTGAATAGCAGCCCCTATGTATATTATAGAGAATAGCAGCCCCTGTTTATATTATAGAGAATAGCAGCCCCTGTGTATATTATAGAGAATAGCAGCCCCTGTGTATATTATAGAGAATAGCAGCCCCTGTGTATATTATAGTGAATAGCAGCCCTTGTGTATATTATAGAGAATAGCAGCCCCTGTGTATATTATAGTGAATAGCAGCCCCTGTGTATATTATAGTGAATAGCAGCCCTTGTGTATATTATAGAGAATAGCAGCCCCTGTGTATATTATAGAGAATAGCAGCCCCTGTGTATATTATAGAGAATAGCAGCCCCTGTGTATATTATAGAGAATAGCAGCCCCTGTGTATATTATAGAGAATAGCAGCCCCTGTGTATATTATAGTGAATAGCAGCCCCTGTGTATATTATAGTGAATAGCAGCCCTTGTGTATATTATAGAGAATAGCAGCCCCTGTGTATATTATAGAGAATAGCAGCCCCTGTGTATATTATAGAGAATAGCAGCCCCTGTGTATATTATAGAGAATAGCAGCCCCTGTGTATATTATAGAGAATAGCAGCCCCTGTGTATATTATAGAGAATAGCAGCCCCTGTGTATATTATAGTGAATAGCATCCCCTGTGTATATTATACTGAATTGCAGCTCCTGTGTATATTATAGAGAATAGCAGCTCCTGTGTATATTATAGAGAATAGCAGCCCCTGTGTATATTATAGAGAATAGCAGCCCCTGTGAATATTATAGAGAATAGCAGCCCTTGTGTATATTATAGAGAATAGCAGCCCCTGTGTATATTATAGTGAATAGCAGCCCTTGTGTATATTATAGAGAATAGCAGCCCCTGTGTATATTATAGAGAATAGCAGCCCCTGTGTATATTATAGAGAATAGCAGCCCCTGTTTATATTATAGCAGCCCCTGTGTATATTATAGAGAATAGCAGCCCCTGTTTATATTATAGAGAATAACAGCCCCTGTGTATATTATAGAGAATAGCAGCCCCTGTGTATATTATAGAGAATAGCAGCCCCTGTTTATATTATAGAGAATTGCAGCCCCTGTGTATATTATAGAGAATAGCAGCCCCTGTGTGTATTATAGTGAATAGCAGCCCCTGTGTGTATTATAGAGAATAGCAGCCCCTGTGTATATTATAGAGAATTGCAGCCCCTGTTTATATTATAGTGAATAGCAGCCCCTGTGTATATTATAGAGAATAGCAGCCGCTGTGAATATTATAGAGAATAGCAACTCCTGTGTATATTACAGAGAATTGCAGCTCCTGTGTGTATTATAGAGAATAGCAACTCCTGTGTATATTATAGAGAATAGCAGCTCCTCTGTATATTAGAGAATTGCAGCCCCTGTGTATATTATAGAGAATAGCAGCCCCTGTGTATATTATAGAGAATAGCAGCTCCTGTGTATATTACAGAGAATAGCAGCCCCTGTGTATATTATAGAGAATAGCAGCTCCTGTGTATATTATAGAGAATAGCAGCCCCTGTGTATATTATAGAGAATAGCAGCCCCTGTGTATATTATAGAGAATAGCAGCTCCTGTGTATATTACAGAGAATAGCAGCTCCTGTGTGTATTATAGAGAATAGCAGCCCCAGTGTATATTATAGAGAATTGCAGCCCCTGTGTATATTATAGAGAATAGCAGCCCCTGTGTACATTATAGAGAATTGCAGCCCCTGTGCATATTATAGAGAATAGCAGCTCCTGTGTATATTATAGAGAATTGCAGCCCCTGTGCATATTATAGAGAATAGCAGCTCCTGTGTGTATTATAGAGAATTGCAGCCCCTGTGTATATTATAGAGAATAGCAGCCCCTGTGAATATTATAGAGAATAGCAGCCCCTGTGTGTATTATAGAGAATAACAGCTCCTCTGTATATTACAGAGAATTGCAGCTCCTCTGTATATTGTAGAGAATAGCAGCCCCTGTGAATATTATAGAGAATAGCAGCCCCTGTGTATATTATAGAGAATAGCAGCCCCTGTGTATATTATAGAGAATAGCAGCCCCTGTGTATATTATAGAGAATAGCAGCCCCTGTGTATATTATAGAGAATAGCAGCTCCTGTGTATGTTATAGAGAATAGCAGCCCCTGTGTGTATTATAGAGAATAACAGCTCCTCTGTATATTACAGAGAATTGCAGCTCCTGTGTATATTATAGAGAATAGCAGCTCCTCTGTATATAGGAGAATTGCAGCTCCTGTGTATATTATAGAGAATAGCAGCTCCTGTTTATATTATAGTGAATAGCAGCTCCTGTGTATATTATAGAGAATAGCAGCTCCTGTGTATATTATAGTGAATAGCAGCTCCTGTGTATATTATAGAGAATAGCAGCCCGTGTATATTATAGTGAATAGCAGCCCCTGTGTGTATTATAGAGAATAGCAACTCCTGTGTATATTATAGTGAATAGCAGCTCCTGTGTATATTATAGAGAATAGCAGCTCCTGTGTATATTATAGAGAATAACAGCTCCTGTGTATATTATAGAGAATAGCAGCCCCTGTGTGTATTATCGAGAATAGCAGCTCCTGTGTATATTATAGAGAATAGCAGCCCCTGTGAATATTATAGAGAATAGCAGCCCCTGTGTGTATTATAGAGAATAGCAGCTCCTGTGTATATTATAGAGAATAGCAGCTCCTGTGTATATTATAGAGAATAGCAGCCCCTGTGTATATTATAGAGAATAGCAGCCCCTGTGAATATTATATAGAATAGCAGCCCCTGTGTGTATTATAGAGAATAGCAGCCCCTGTGTGTATTATAGAGAATAGCAACTCCTGTGTATATTATAGAGAATAGCAGCCCCTGTGTGTATTATAGAGAATAGCAACTCCTGTGTATATTATAGAGAATAGCAGCTCCTGTGCATATTATAGAGAATAGCAGCCCCTGTGCATATTATAGAGAATAGCAGCCCCTGTGTATATTATAGAGAATAGCAGCCCCTGTGCATATTATAGAGAATAGCAGCCCCTGTGCATATTATAGAGAATAGCAGCCCCTGTGTATATTATAGAGAATAGCAGCCCCTGTGCATATTATAGAGAATAGCAGCCCCTGTGTATATTATAGAGAATAGCAGCCCCTGTGTATATTATAGAGAATAGCAGCCCCTGTGAATATTATAGAGAATAGCAGCTCCTGTGTATATTACAGAGAATTGCAGCCCCTGTGTTTATTATAGAGAATAGCAGCTCCTGTGAATATTATAGAGAATAGCAGCTCCTCTGTATATTATAGAGAAAAGCAGCCCCTGTGAATATTATAGAGAATAGCAGCTCCTGTGTATATTATAGAGAATAGCAGCTCCTGTGTATATTATAGAGAATAGCAGCCCCTGTGAATATTATAGAGAATAGCAGCCCCTGTGTGTATTATAGAGAATAGCAGCTCCTCTGTATATTACAGAGAATTGCAGCTCCTGTGTATATTATAGAGAATAGCAGCTCCTCTGTATATTACAGAGAATTGCAGCTCCTGTGTATATTATAGAGAATAGCAGCCCCTGTGTATATTATAGAGAATAGCAGCTCCTCTGTATAGTACAGAGAATAGCAGCCCCTGTGTATATTATAGAGAATTGCAGCCCCTGTGAATATTATAGAGAATAGCAGCTCCTGTGTATATTATAGAGAATAGCAGCTCCTGTGTATATTATAGAGAATAGCAGCCCCTGTGTATATTAGAGAGAATAGCAGCTCCTCTGTATATTACAGAGAATTGCAGCTCCTGTGTGTATTATAGAGAATAGCAGCTCCTGTGTATATTATAGAGAATAGCAGCCCCTGTGAATATTATGGAGAATAGCAGCCCCTGTGTATATTATAGAGAATAGCAGCCCCTGTGTATATTATAGAGAATAGCAGTCCCTGTGTATATTATCGAGAATAGCAGCCCCTGTGTATATTATAGAGAATAGCAGCCCCTGTGTATATTATAGAGAATAGCAGCCCCTGTGTATATTATAGAGAATAGCAGCCCCTGTGAATATTATAGAGAATAGCAGCTCCTGTGTATATTACAGAGAATTGCAGCCCCTGTGTATATTATAGAGAATAGCAGCTCCTGTGAATATTATAGAGAATAGCAGCTCCTCTGTATATTACAGAGAATTGCAGCTCCTGTGTGTATTATAGAGAATAGCAGCTCCTGTGTATATTATAGAGAATAGCAGCCCCTGTGAATATTATAGAGAATAGCAGCTCCTGTGTATATTATAGAGAATAGCTGCTCCTGTGTATATTATAGAGAATAGCAGCCCCTGTGAATATTATAGAGAATAGCAGCCCCTGTGTGTATTATAGAGAATAGCAGCTCCTCTGTATATTACAGAGAACTGCAGCTCCTGTGTATATTATAGAGAATAGCAGCTCCTCTGTATATTACAGAGAATTGCAGCTCCTGTGTATATTACAGAGAATAGCAGCCCCTGTGTATATTATAGAGAATAGCAGCTCCTCTGTATAGTACAGAGAATAGCAGCCCCTGTGTATATTATAGAGAATTGCAGCCCCTGTGAATATTATAGAGAATAGCAGCTCCTGTGTATATTATAGAGAATAGCAGCTCCTGTGTATATTATAGAGAATAGCAGCCCCTGTGAATATTAGAGAGAATAGCAGCTCCTCTGTATATTACAGAGAATTGCAGCTCCTGTGTATATTATAGAGAATAGCAGCTCCTCTGTATATTACAGAGAATTGCAGCTCCTGTGTATATTATAGAGAATAGCAGCTCCTCTGTATATTACAGAGAATTGCAGCTCCTGTGTATATTATAGAGAATAGCAGCTCCTCTGTATATTATAGAGAATAGCAACTCCTGTGTATATTACAGAGAATTGCAGCTCCTGTGTATATTATAGAGAATAGCAGCCCCTGTGTGTATTATAGAGAATAGCAACTCCTGTGTATATTATAGAGAATAGCAGCTCCTGTGTATATTATAGAGAATAGCAGCCCCTGTGAATATTATAGAGAATAGCAGCCCCTGTGTGTATTATAGAGAATAGCAGCTCCTGTGTATATTATAGAGAATAGCAGCTCCTGTGTATATTATAGAGAATAGCAGCTCCTGTGTATATTATAGAGAATAGCAGCCCCTGTGAATATTATAGAGAATAGCAGCCCCTGTGAATATTATAGAGAATAGCAGCCCCTGTGTGTATTATGGAGAATAGCAGCCCCTGTGTGTATTATAGAGAATAGCAACTCCTGTGTATATTATAGAGAATAGCAGCTCCTGTGTATATTATAGAGAATAGCAGCTCCTGTGTATATTATAGAGAATAGCAGCTCCTGTGTATATTATAGAGAATAGCAGCCCCTGTGAATATTATAGAGAATAGCAGCCCCTGTGAATATTATAGAGAATAGCAGCCCCTGTGTGTATTATAGAGAATAGCAGCCCCTGTGTGTATTATAGAGAATAGCAACTCCTGTGTATATTATAGAGAATAGCAGCCCCTGTGTGTATTATAGAGAATAGCAACTCCTGTGTATATTATAGAGAATAGCAGCTCCTGTGCATATTATAGAGAATAGCAGCCCCTGTGTATATTATAGAGAATAGCAGTCCCTGTGTATATTATCGAGAATTGCAGCCCCTGTGTGTATTATGGAGAATAGCAGCCCCTGTGTATATTATAGAGAATAGCAGCCCCTGTGTATATTATCGAGAATAGCAGCCCCTGTGTATATTATAGAGAATAGCAGCCCCTATGTATATTATAGAGAATAGCAGCCCCTGTGCATATTATAGAGAATAGCAGCTCCTGTGCATATTATAGAGAATAGCAGCCCCTGTGTATATTATAGAGAATAGCAGCCCCTGTGTATATTATAGAGAATAGCAGCCCCTGTGAATATTATAGAGAATAGCAGCTCCTGTGTATATTACAGAGAATTGCAGCCCCTGTGTATATTATAGAGAATAGCAGCTCCTGTGAATATTATAGAGAATAGCAGCTCCTCTGTATATTACAGAGAATTGCAGCTCCTGTGTGTATTATAGAGAATAGCAGCTCCTGTGTATATTATAGAGAATAGCAGCCCCTGTGTATATTATAGAGAATAGCAGCTCCTCTGTATATTACAGAGAATTGCAGCTCCTGTGCATATTATAGAGAATAGCAGCTCCTCTGTATATTACAGAGAATTGCAGCTCCTGTGTGTATTATAGAGAATAGCAGCCCCTGTGTATATTATAGAGAATAGCAGCCCCTGTGTGTATTATAGAGAATAGCAGCTCCTATGTATATTACAGAGAATTGCAGCCCCTGTGTATATTATAGAGAATAGCAGCTCCTGTGTATATTATAGAGAATAGCAGCCCCTGTGTATATTATAGAGAATAGCAGCTCCTGTGTATATTATAGAGAATAGCAGCCCCTGTGTATATTATAGAGAATAGCAGCTCCTCTGTATATTACAGAGAATTGCAGCCCCTGTGTGTATTATAGAGAATAGCAGCTCCTGTGTATATTATAGAGAATAGCAGCCCCTGTGAATATTATAGAGAATAGCAATTCCTGTGTGTATTATAGAGAATAGCAGCACCTGTGAATATTATAGAGAATAGCAATTCCTGTGTGTATTATAGAGAATAGCAGCACCTGTGAATATTATAGAGAATAGCAGCCCCTCTGTATATTACAGAGAATTGCAGCTCCTGTGTATATTATAGAGAATAGCAGCTCCTCTGTATATTACAGAGAATTGCAGCTCCTGTGTATATTATAGAGAATAGCAGCTCCTCTGTATATTACAGAGAATAGCAACTCCTGTGTATATTATAGAGAATAGCAACTCCTGTGTATATTATGGTGAATAGCAGCCCCTGTGTATATTATAGAGAATAGCAGCTCCTCTGTATATTACAGAGAATTGCAGCTCCTGTGTATATTATAGAGAATAGCAGCTCCTCTGTATATTACAGAGAATAGCAACTCCTGTGTATATTATAGAGAATAGCAACTCCTGTGTATATTATAGTGAATAGCAGCCCCTGTGTATATTATAGTGAATAGCAGCCCCTGTGTATATTATAGTGAATAGCAGCCCCTGTGTATATTATAGTGAATAGCAGCCCCTGTGTGTATTATCGAGAATAGCAGCTCCTGTGTATATTATAGAGAATAGCAGCCCCTGTGAATATTATAGAGAATAGCAGCCCCTGTGTGTATTATAGAGAATAGCAGCTCCTGTGTATATTATAGAGAATAGCAGCTCCTGTGTATATTATAGAGAATAGCAGCCCCTGTGTATATTATAGAGAATAGCAGCCCCTGTGAATATTATATAGAATAGCAGCCCCTGTGTGTATTATAGAGAATAGCAGCCCCTGTGTGTATTATAGAGAATAGCAACTCCTGTGTATATTATAGAGAATAGCAGCCCCTGTGTGTATTATAGAGAATAGCAACTCCTGTGTATATTATAGAGAATAGCAGCTCCTGTGCATATTATAGAGAATAGCAGCCCCTGTGCATATTATAGAGAATAGCAGCCCCTGTGTATATTATAGAGAATAGCAGCCCCTGTGCATATTATAGAGAATAGCAGCCCCTGTGCATATTATAGAGAATAGCAGCCCCTGTGTATATTATAGAGAATAGCAGCCCCTGTGCATATTATAGAGAATAGCAGCCCCTGTGTATATTATAGAGAATAGCAGCCCCTGTGTATATTATAGAGAATAGCAGCCCCTGTGAATATTATAGAGAATAGCAGCTCCTGTGTATATTACAGAGAATTGCAGCCCCTGTGTTTATTATAGAGAATAGCAGCTCCTGTGAATATTATAGAGAATAGCAGCTCCTCTGTATATTACAGAGAATTGCAGCTCCTGTGTGTATTATAGAGAATAGCAGCTCCTGTGTATATTATAGAGAATAGCAGCCCCTGTGAATATTATAGAGAATAGCAGCTCCTGTGTATATTATAGAGAATAGCAGCTCCTGTGTATATTATAGAGAATAGCAGCCCCTGTGAATATTATAGAGAATAGCAGCCCCTGTGTGTATTATAGAGAATAGCAGCTCCTCTGTATATTACAGAGAATTGCAGCTCCTGTGTATATTATAGAGAATAGCAGCTCCTCTGTATATTACAGAGAATTGCAGCTCCTGTGTATATTATAGAGAATAGCAGCCCCTGTGTATATTATAGAGAATAGCAGCTCCTCTGTATAGTACAGAGAATAGCAGCCCCTGTGTATATTATAGAGAATTGCAGCCCCTGTGAATATTATAGAGAATAGCAGCTCCTGTGTATATTATAGAGAATAGCAGCTCCTGTGTATATTATAGAGAATAGCAGCCCCTGTGTATATTAGAGAGAATAGCAGCTCCTCTGTATATTACAGAGAATTGCAGCTCCTGTGTGTATTATAGAGAATAGCAGCTCCTGTGTATATTATAGAGAATAGCAGCCCCTGTGAATATTATGGAGAATAGCAGCCCCTGTGTATATTATAGAGAATAGCAGCCCCTGTGTATATTATAGAGAATAGCAGTCCCTGTGTATATTATCGAGAATAGCAGCCCCTGTGTATATTATAGAGAATAGCAGCCCCTGTGTATATTATAGAGAATAGCAGCCCCTGTGTATATTATAGAGAATAGCAGCCCCTGTGAATATTATAGAGAATAGCAGCTCCTGTGTATATTACAGAGAATTGCAGCCCCTGTGTATATTATAGAGAATAGCAGCTCCTGTGAATATTATAGAGAATAGCAGCTCCTCTGTATATTACAGAGAATTGCAGCTCCTGTGTGTATTATAGAGAATAGCAGCTCCTGTGTATATTATAGAGAATAGCAGCCCCTGTGAATATTATAGAGAATAGCAGCTCCTGTGTATATTATAGAGAATAGCTGCTCCTGTGTATATTATAGAGAATAGCAGCCCCTGTGAATATTATAGAGAATAGCAGCCCCTGTGTGTATTATAGAGAATAGCAGCTCCTCTGTATATTACAGAGAATTGCAGCTCCTGTGTATATTATAGAGAATAGCAGCTCCTCTGTATATTACAGAGAATTGCAGCTCCTGTGTATATTATAGAGAATAGCAGCCCCTGTGTATATTATAGAGAATAGCAGCTCCTCTGTATAGTACAGAGAATAGCAGCCCCTGTGTATATTATAGAGAATTGCAGCCCCTGTGAATATTATAGAGAATAGCAGCTCCTGTGTATATTATAGAGAATAGCAGCTCCTGTGTATATTATAGAGAATAGCAGCCCCTGTGAATATTAGAGAGAATAGCAGCTCCTCTGTATATTACAGAGAATTGCAGCTCCTGTGTATATTATAGAGAATAGCAGCTCCTCTGTATATTACAGAGAATTGCAGCTCCTGTGTATATTATAGAGAATAGCAGCTCCTCTGTATATTACAGAGAATTGCAGCTCCTGTGTATATTATAGAGAATAGCAGCTCCTCTGTATATTATAGAGAATAGCAACTCCTGTGTATATTACAGAGAATTGCAGCTCCTGTGTATATTATAGAGAATAGCAGCCCCTGTGTGTATTATAGAGAATAGCAACTCATGTGTATATTATAGAGAATAGCAGCTCCTGTGTATATTATAGAGAATAGCAGCCCCTGTGAATATTATAGAGAATAGCAGCCCCTGTGTGTATTATAGAGAATAGCAGCTCCTGTGTATATTATAGAGAATAGCAGCTCCTGTGTATATTATAGAGAATAGCAGCTCCTGTGTATATTATAGAGAATAGCAGCCCCTGTGAATATTATAGAGAATAGCAGCCCCTGTGAATATTATAGAGAATAGCAGCCCCTGTGTGTATTATGGAGAATAGCAGCCCCTGTGTGTATTATAGAGAATAGCAACTCCTGTGTATATTATAGAGAATAGCAGCTCCTGTGTATATTATAGAGAATAGCAGCTCCTGTGTATATTATAGAGAATAGCAGCTCCTGTGTATATTATAGAGAATAGCAGCCCCTGTGAATATTATAGAGAATAGCAGCCCCTGTGAATATTATAGAGAATAGCAGCCCCTGTGTGTATTATAGAGAATAGCAGCCCCTGTGTGTATTATAGAGAATAGCAACTCCTGTGTATATTATAGAGAATAGCAGCCCCTGTGTGTATTATAGAGAATAGCAACTCCTGTGTATATTATAGAGAATAGCAGCTCCTGTGCATATTATAGAGAATAGCAGCCCCTGTGTATATTATAGAGAATAGCAGTCCCTGTGTATATTATCGAGAATTGCAGCCCCTGTGTGTATTATGGAGAATAGCAGCCCCTGTGTATATTATAGAGAATAGCAGCCCCTGTGTATATTATCGAGAATAGCAGCCCCTGTGTATATTATAGAGAATAGCAGCCCCTGTGTATATTATAGAGAATAGCAGCCCCTGTGCATATTATAGAGAATAGCAGCTCCTGTGCATATTATAGAGAATAGCAGCCCCTGTGTATATTATAGAGAATAGCAGCCCCTGTGTATATTATAGAGAATAGCAGCCCCTGTGAATATTATAGAGAATAGCAGCTCCTGTGTATATTACAGAGAATTGCAGCCCCTGTGTATATTATAGAGAATAGCAGCTCCTGTGAATATTATAGAGAATAGCAGCTCCTCTGTATATTACAGAGAATTGCAGCTCCTGTGTGTATTATAGAGAATAGCAGCTCCTGTGTATATTATAGAGAATAGCAGCCCCTGTGTATATTATAGAGAATAGCAGCTCCTCTGTATATTACAGAGAATTGCAGCTCCTGTGCATATTATAGAGAATAGCAGCTCCTCTGTATATTACAGAGAATTGCAGCTCCTGTGTGTATTATAGAGAATAGCAGCCCCTGTGTATATTATAGAGAATAGCAGCCCCTGTGTGTATTATAGAGAATAGCAGCTCCTATGTATATTACAGAGAATTGCAGCCCCTGTGTATATTATAGAGAATAGCAGCTCCTGTGTATATTATAGAGAATAGCAGCCCCTGTGTATATTATAGAGAATAGCAGCTCCTGTGTATATTATAGAGAATAGCAGCCCCTGTGTATATTATAGAGAATAGCAGCTCCTCTGTATATTACAGAGAATTGCAGCCCCTGTGTGTATTATAGAGAATAGCAGCTCCTGTGTATATTATAGAGAATAGCAGCCCCTGTGAATATTATAGAGAATAGCAATTCCTGTGTGTATTATAGAGAATAGCAGCACCTGTGAATATTATAGAGAATAGCAATTCCTGTGTGTATTATAGAGAATAGCAGCACCTGTGAATATTATAGAGAATAGCAGCCCCTCTGTATATTACAGAGAATTGCAGCTCCTGTGTATATTATAGAGAATAGCAGCTCCTCTGTATATTACAGAGAATTGCAGCTCCTGTGTATATTATAGAGAATAGCAGCTCCTCTGTATATTACAGAGAATAGCAACTCCTGTGTATATTATAGAGAATAGCAACTCCTGTGTATATTATGGTGAATAGCAGCCCCTGTGTATATTATAGAGAATAGCAGCTCCTCTGTATATTACAGAGAATTGCAGCTCCTGTGTATATTATAGAGAATAGCAGCTCCTCTGTATATTACAGAGAATAGCAACTCCTGTGTATATTATAGAGAATAGCAACTCCTGTGTATATTATAGTGAATAGCAGCCCCTGTGTATATTATAGTGAATAGCAGCCCCTGTGTATATTATAGTGAATAGCAGCCCCTGTGTATATTATAGTGAATAGCAGCCCCTGTGTATATTATAGAGAATAGCAGCTCCTGTGTATATTATAGAGAATAGCAGCCCCTGTTTATATTATAGAGAATAGCAGCTCCTGTGTATATTATAGAGAATAGCAGCCCCTGTGTGTATTATGGAGAATAGCAGCTCCTGTGTATATTATAGAGAATAGCAGCTCCTGTGTATATTATAGAGAATAGCAGCTCCTGTGTATATTATGGAGAATAGCAGCTCCTGTGTATATTATAGAGAATTGCAGCTCCTGTGTATATTATAGAGAATAGCAACTCCTGTGTGTATTATGGAGAATAGCAGCTCCTGTGATTATAATAGAGAATAGCAGCCCCTGTGTGTATTATAGAGAATTGCAGCCCCTGTGTGTATTATAGAGAATAGCAGCCCCTGTGTATATTATAGAGAATTGCAGCCCCTGTGTGTATTATGGAGAATAGCAGCTCCTGTGAATATAATAGAGAATAGCAGCCCCTGTGTGTATTATAGAGAATAGCAGCTCCTGTGAATATAATAGAGAATAGCAGCCCTTGTGTATATTATAGAGAATAGCAGCCCCTGTTTACATTATAGTGAATAGCAGCCCCTGTGTATATTATAGAGAATAGCAGCCCCTGTGTATATTATAGTGAATAGCAGCCCCTGTGTATATTATAGAGAATAGCAGCCCCTGTTTATATTATAGAGAATAGCAGCCCCTGTGTATATTATAGAGAATAGCAGCTCCTGTGTATATTATAGAGAATAGCAGCCCCTGTTTATATTATAGAGAATAGCAGCCCCTGTGTATATTATAGAGAATAGCAGCCCCTGTGTATATTATAGAGAATAGCAGCCCCTGTGTATATTATAGTGAATAGCAGCCCTTGTGTATATTATAGAGAATAGCAGCCCCTGTGTATATTATAGTGAATAGCAGCCCCTGTGTATATTATAGTGAATAGCAGCCCCTGTGTATATTATAGAGAATAGCAGCCCCTGTGTATATTATAGAGAATAGCAGCCCCTGTGTATATTATAGAGAATAGCAGCCCCTGTGTATATTATAGAGAATAGCAGCCCCTGTGTATATTATAGAGAATAGCAGCCCCTGTGTATATTATAGTGAATAGCAGCCCCTGTGTATATTATAGTGAATAGCAGCCCCTGTGTATATTATAGAGAATAGCAGCCCCTGTGTATATTATAGAGAATAGCAGCCCCTGTGTATATTATAGAGAATAGCAGCCCCTGTGTATATTATAGAGAATAGCAGCCCCTGTGTATATTATAGTGAATAGCAGCCCCTGTGTATATTATACTGAATAGCAGCCCTTGTGTATATTATAGAGAATAGCAGCCCCTGTGTATATTATAGTGAATAGCAGCCCTTGTGTATATTATAGAGAATAGCAGCCCCTGTGTATATTATAGTGAATAGCAGCCCTTGTGTATATTATAGAGAATAGCAGCCCCTGTGTATATTATAGAGAATAGCAGCCCCTGTGTATATTATAGAGAATAGCAGCCCCTGTTTATATTATAGCAGCCCCTGTGTATATTATAGAGAATAGCAGCCCCTGTTTATATTATAGAGAATAACAGCCCCTGTGTATATTATAGAGAATAGCAGCCCCTGTGTATATTATAGAGAATTGCAGCCCCTGTGTATATTATAGAGAATAGCAGCCCCTGTGTGTATTATAGTGAATAGCAGCCCCTGTGTGTATTATAGTGAATAGCAGCCCCTGTGTATATTATAGAGAATAGCAGCCGCTGTGAATATTATAGAGAATAGCAACTCCTGTGTATATTACAGAGAATTGCAGCTCCTGTGTGTATTATAGAGAATAGCAGCTCCTCTGTATATTAGAGAATTGCAGCCCCTGTGTATATTATAGAGAATAGCAGCCCCTGTGTATATTATAGAGAATAGCAGCTCCTGTGTATATTACAGAGAATAGCAGCCCCTGTGTATATTATAGAGAATAGCAGCTCCTGTGTATATTATAGAGAATAGCAGCCCCTGTGTATATTATAGAGAATAGCAGCCCCTGTGTATATTATAGAGAATAGCAGCTCCTGTGTATATTACAGAGAATAGCAGCTCCTGTGTGTATTATAGAGAATAGCAGCCCCAGTGTATATTATAGAGAATTGCAGCCCCTGTGTATATTATAGAGAATAGCAGCCCCTGTGTACATTATAGAGAATTGCAGCCCCTGTGCATATTATAGAGAATAGCAGCTCCTGTGTATATTATAGAGAATTGCAGCCCCTGTGCATATTATAGAGAATAGCAGCTCCTGTGTGTATTATAGAGAATTGCAGCCCCTGTGTATATTATAGAGAATAGCAGCCCCTGTGAATATTATAGAGAATAGCAGCCCCTGTGTGTATTATAGAGAATAACAGCTCCTCTGTATATTACAGAGAATTGCAGCTCCTCTGTATATTGTAGAGAATAGCAGCCCCTGTGAATATTATAGAGAATAGCAGCCCCTGTGTATATTATAGAGAATAGCAGCCCCTGTGTATATTATAGAGAATAGCAGCCCCTGTGTATATTATAGAGAATAGCAGCCCCTGTGTATATTATAGAGAATAGCAGCTCCTGTGTATGTTATAGAGAATAGCAGCCCCTGTGTGTATTATAGAGAATAACAGCTCCTCTGTATATTACAGAGAATTGCAGCTCCTGTGTATATTATAGAGAATAGCAGCTCCTCTGTATATAGGAGAATTGCAGCTCCTGTGTATATTATAGAGAATAGCAGCTCCTGTTTATATTATAGTGAATAGCAGCTCCTGTGTATATTATAGACAATAACAGCTCCTGTGTATATTATAGTGAATAGCAGCTCCTGTGTATATTATAGAGAATAGCAGCCCGTGTATATTATAGTGAATAGCAGCCCCTGTGTGTATTATAGAGAATAGCGACTCCTGTGTATATTATAGTGAATAGCAGCTCCTGTGTATATTATAGAGAATAGCAGCTCCTGTGTATATTATAGAGAATAACAGCTCCTGTGTATATTATAGAGAATAGCAGCCCCTGTGTGTATTATAGAGAATAGCAGCCCCTGTGTGTATTATAGAGAATAACAGCTCCTGTGTGTATTATAGAGAATAGCAGCCCCTGTGTGTATTATAGAGAATAGCAGCCCCTGTGTGTATTATAGAGAATAGCAGCCCCTGTGTGTATTATAGAGAATAGCAGCCCCTGTGTGTATTATAGAGAATAGCAGCCCGTGTGTATTATAGAGAATAGCAGCTCCTGTGTGTATTAAAGAGAATAGCAGCTCCTGTGTATATTATAGTGAATAGCAGCCCCTGTGTATATTATAGAGAATAGCAGCCCCTGTGTGTATTATAGAGAATAGCAGCTCCTGTGTATATTATAGAGAATAGCAGCTCCTGTGTGTATTATAGAGAATAGCAGCTCCTGTGTATATTATAGAGAATAGCAGCCCCTGTGTATATTATAGAGAATAGCAGCCCCTGTGTGTATTATAGAGAATAGCAGCTCCTGTGTATATTATAGAGAATAGCAGCTCCTGTGTGTATTATAGAGAATAGCAGCTCCTGTGTCTATTATAGAGAATAGCAGCTCCTGTGTCTATTATAGAGAATAGCAGCTCCTGTGTATATATTAGAGAATAGCAACTCCTGTGTATATTATAGTGAATAGCAGCCCCTGTGTATATTATAGTGAATAGCAGCTCCTGTGCGTATTATAGAGAATAGCAGCCCCTGTGTGTATTATAGAGAATAGCAGCCCCTGTGTGTATTATAGAGAATAGCAGCTCATGTGTATATTATAGAGAATAGCAACTCCTGTGTATATTATAGTGAATAGCAACTCCTGTGTGCATTATAGAGAATAGCAGCCCCTGTGCATATTATAGAGAATTGCAGCTCCTGTGTATATTATCGAGAATAGCAACTCCTGTGTATATTATCGAGAATAGCAACTCCTGTGTATATTATAGAGAATAGCAGCTCCTGTGTATATTATAGTGAATAGCAACTCCTGTGTGTATTATAGAGAATAGCAGCTCCTGTGTGTATTATAGAGAATAGCAGCTCCTGTGTGTATTATAGAGAATAGCAGCACCTGTGAATATTATAGAGAATAGCAGCTCCTGTGTATATTATAGAGAATAGCAGCTCCTGTGTATATTATAGAGAATAGCAGCTCCTGTGTATATTATAGTGAATAGCAGCCCCTGTGTCTTTTATGGAGAATAGCAGCCCCTGTGTATATTATAGAGAATAGCAGCCCCTGTGTATATTATAGAGAATAGCAGCTCCCGTGTATATTATAGAGAATAGCAGCTCCCGTGTATATTATAGAGAATAGCAGCTCCAGTGTGTATTATAGAGAATAGCAGCCCCTGTGTATATTATAGAGAATAGCAGTCCCTGTGTATATTATAGAGAATAGCAACTCCTGTGTGTATTATAGAGAATAGCAGCTCCTGTGTATATTATAGAGAATAGCAACTCCTGTGTATATTATAGAGAATAGCAGTCCCTGTGTATATTATAGAGAATAGCAACTCCTGTGTGTATTATAGAGAATAGCAGCCCCAGTGTATATTATAGAGAATAGCAACTCCTGTGTGTATTATAGAGAATAGCAACTCCTGTGTATATTATAGAGAATAGCAGTCCCTGTGTATATTATAGAGAATAGCAACTCCTGTGTGTATTATAGAGAATAGCAGCTCCTGTGTCTAATATGGAGAATAGCAGCTCCTGTGTCTAATATGGAGAATAGCGGCTACTGTGTATATTATAGAGAATAGCAGCTCCTGTGTATATTATAGAGAATAGCAGCTCCTGTGTATATTATAGAGA